>NC_052144.2:22288281-22536912 GCF_016086655.4 Lepeophtheirus salmonis
ATTGGAAAAGCAAGACCTTTTTCCAGTTTTCCAAGATGTTGGTTTAGACCAATGATAAGAAAAAACTTGTAATTCAAACCACTAAGAGCGAAAACAGCCAGGTAATAACAATTGCATTTTTTGAGAGGTCAGATTCCTCTGACATAACCATTTAAATTGTCTTTTTCAATTCTCTAAATAGACATACACGAAGGAATAGAGTAAATAGCAAAGTATTCATTTGAAGACTCCGTGCGAATTTGTCAACAGAATGATATTTATTGTAGCTACTAGATATTTTATTTACGACCACTGATGTTATTGATGACAGGATCTTTTAACTTTGATTGAAGTTAACCCAATAGAAATTGAATATTAGTACAAGAAGCAAGCTGAAATGATCTGCGCTGAAATGAATCTCGTTGTAAAGATACACGTCAAAAAAGCGCACCCAAATGATTAAAGACGAATGTGTTTGCATTGTACAACAACTAGCTTTTGGGAAATTAACAAAGATGCGTTGCATTTTCATTATAGCTGTTTTCATCCATTTTCTATCAAGAACTGACATGAAATTTTATGATTTAATGCAACTAACTCTTAGTATTATGAACAAAAAAAGGTATTACCAAAATAATCAAAAATGATAAAAATGAAAATATGATTTATTATGCAATTTGAGTTTTTTTCTTGATTAGAGTGGGGTTTTCATATGTTACACATATTCTGATATAGTCTAATATATGTATATGTAATAAGTAAGTAGCCTTTCTTAATATAATATACATATATTATCAAAAAAAATCATTCACTCCAAATTGGTAGGGGAGACTTGGTACAATACATATGAATTTGTGTTTGCTAATACTTGTATCTATTTAATGATTATATACATCAGTAACTGTTATACTAATTATATTTAAATGCAATTTTTCAAATGTCAGGGAGAGTTGTAACTGTTTAAAGCATCGAAACTTAGTTTAATAATTAAAAAAATTATTCTAAATAATATTTTGGAGAAATAAATATTTTAAGGAATTGAATGATGAACTTGCAATGTTTTAAAATTTATATTTATTAGATAGTTAATCAGTAGGTATATTGGATCGAAATAATTTACTTGGACAAGCGTCTTCCTATCTTTATCCTGGCTAACACACATGCATGATGTGACGTATAAATATATATCAAATAATAAAGAAGAATTTACAACAGAAGGACAACTGACAAACTTGTTGCAAGCTTTCCATTTTTACTTAACGTTAAAATATCTCAAATTGTGAGTTTTGAATTTAAATAGAAGTATATCAACTGATAATATTAAATAGTGAAATTTACAGGAAAAACACTAAAAACTGACATCATTTAATAGCTCGAGGAAAAGTATATAAGGTAAAAATTATTGATTTTTATCAAAGTAATTTACATTATATGATACAAATTTAATGTGTTTACATATTGTGACTTTGGGTTTTGGACATTCCAACAGTTCCGTGCTACAGTTTCTACAATGTGCGTGTACAAAATCTGCCACATTTTAAAGATGACATTACTCCATCATCTGATGTCTGATCCGTCTGTTTTTGCAGTTAAAATTGTTCCCGGATCATAGGCTTCAGTTATTGTTGACCACTTGTAGCGATAACATCATTTTAAGTGCCCAAGAGAAGTCATTATGTTCAATGAGAGTGATCGTAGGTACGCTACTATTCAGATTATGCTTAGTGATCACATGAAATTAAGCAATGCTGACATCTCTGGCCTTCTGTCAATTCCAGTTAGAACGGTCAGAAGTCTCAGGAAGCAGCTGGAGGAGTCATCGGATCCGGTGGACGTTGTTGATAGGAAGAAGAAGGACGAGAAGAGCAGATTTTGTCCACGCACCCTGTAATTAGTAATTTCGCAGCCAACATTTTGCGTCTAGTTATTTTGCCTCTTTTGCAGCATAACATATTCGCTGCATTTTTATTTTGTCACGTAATGTTCGAACTTTATCTTTAGTCTCTTGTACATCAGCTATAGATTTGAAAAAGAAGACAAATGGACAACAGTGAGGAAATAATGAAGGAATGGTTTTTTAAAGAGAAAAGGCCTAAGGAATCACAGATTTGGGATCATGAATATATTTCAAAAGTACTAATCGACTAGCAGTGACATAGTTGTTCTTTCCACATGAAACATCCCCCATCAATACACGGAAAAGTAATTAAAACACAAATATACTTAATTATTCTCCACAGCCCGTGTCTTTATAGCATCACTATCAAGACAGTAATTATATATTTACTTTATTTAAAAAGCGCAAAAATAATATAAACCAGGTCCATACAAATGCTAAGGAACAAATATGATGTGGCAATATGTCCAAGAAGAGAAATTATAATAAGCGAAAATGTATGTGATAATCTCAGGGGCGTCTCCAAGGGGAGGGCCGGGGGTTCTGTAGCAAAAATAATATGCCCCCCCCCACATATTAAAGAATTAATGCTTTTTATATTTTACACTTTAATATTTGAAGTTTTGTTTAATTTAATTTAGTTTTTTCAATTTTTTCCAAAAAAATTTAATTTTCTGTTGAAATAAAAATTAAAAATAAGTCTCCCCCTCCAAAAAAAAATGTATCGGCAATAAAAAAATTCTCTTTTATATTACTCAAAACTTATACAACAGTCTCCGGTATCCCCTATCAATATTTATGGACCTTTATTATTATTTATCATGATATAATACAAAAATAATTATAAAAACGTTTATAATAGACGTAAATACATATATGTGCTTATTTATATGTAAACTTGAAAAAACTTTTTGTTAAGCTAAAAAAAAATATAATTATATTTTAATAACATAGGGGCATGAACGAATTTAAATAATTGTAGTTACTGTGCAAAGTGGTGCGTCATCTTGTGGCTAAAATATTGAAACAAAATACGTTATATAAATCATTTTTATTTCCAGTTGATTGTTCACTTATTGGTTTATTACTATTGCTTAGTACAGTAGCGCCCTCTTTACTATATTTTTTAGTTTGATCGTATCCTATTAAGTAGATCCTAATAAATGGAAAGGGTTATTAAATTTCCATTAGAGAAATATTTCAGTTATTCAATTGTACGACCCGATATTTAAGTTTAATAATTATGACAATAACCCACAAAATAAAAGTTAAGCTATCGTAATTGGTCCTCTCACATTTAATAGGAGGCGCTTCCTTAAGTGGGAGGAATATAAAAAACTCTAGAAATAATAAAAAGAGAAAAACATTATCTCCACAGAAACTCAAATCCATTATTTAATGATGCTAATTTGTGTCTTTTCATTATGTTATGAATTAATTTAATACCAGGGATCCCCTGAACTCGTGTTGGACTTGAGTCCATATTTTGAAGGCTTACAACTCGACTTGATCTCACAATCAAAGACACGATTTTTGACTTGGACTCAATAGCTAAGACTAGATACTCGAAAGCTAGTTTATAATGAGCTTACAAAAAGCCTAAACTCTATGGACCCTATATTATGAATATGGACTTGAAATGTTCTCGAAAGAAATCTGATCAAAATATTCAAAGACTGGGACTAACATTATGAGTACTTTTTCCCACTTCTGTTGGATACTATTCAGCTTTCGACAAGGACTCAAGAACTGTCTACTTGAGCAACATTAGTTTTTAAGTCGCCTAAATTATTTAGACTCGTAATATTTACTGCTGTATCTTCCAGGATTCAATGATTTTTGACTTAAAATATTATCCTGTAATACAAGAAGAAAATAACTAATATAATCCGCTTTTATCCTCTCTTCAAGGATTATGATATACTTATATTCTTATTTTATTTCTGATAAATAGTGTAATAATAACAAAATTTCCATAAATCAAAGTGTGTTGACAAAGATTTGAAAATATTCCTATTGAATTTACAAAAATTATAATTGAAAAAATGTAGGTTTTTAAATCATGCTATTGTATTAATGTATACCCATTATCTAGATCTAAAATATAATTTTAGGTTTCCAAGTTCAATTCATAAATTATTTTAGTCTTTCATTGGTTATTTGCAAATTGATAGTTGAAAATAAAACTTTGTGGTATTTGATTAATTGCTTTGAAGGATTGGATTGCTGAAGGATTGAGAATATTAGAAGTAGATAGTCTAATAATATGAAATAAAAAAATTATCAATCTGTTATATTTTTATATATTGTTAATTAGATTTCTCAATATTTCTTATTATGAACTATTTTAACAGTAAATAGTGGTCAAGTTTGGTTTTGATTTACAAAATTAAATATTATGGAATTAAATTTAACAAATTGGTTAGCTCAAAATTTCCTGACTTTTTTTATATAGAACTAAATTGATCTGGAATAAAATACACAATCAAAATATTTATTTATTTCTCAATATAGATAATATATTAACATTAAAACAAAATTGTTCATATATTTAATATTAAACAGAAATCAATATTTGATTTATTAACAACTATAATTAATTATAAAACATATACTTTTATAATTGGTTCTTATCGATAATCAATTATAATGAATGCAGGAGGTAGAAAACAAAAAAACCTCAAACAAGAATAGTCTTATTTTTCCATATATAGATTATGTATTTTGTTTAAATAAATTTTTGGGGCATTTTTTTGTATTTTTTTTTATGAAATGTGTGCAATATCCACATTTTTTGATATTATTTTTCAAATATTTACTGTGCAAAGTATATCCATCACAAGAAAAACACTTTTTTTTTTATTGCTCGTGATTGAAATACATCATTTTATTATTCATATGGAAGTTCTTGATCCGGATCAAAAGATGTAGATAAATCCATATTGTGCTATCAAAGTTACATGATGGGCACATCATGTAACTTTGATAGCACAAATGATAACCTTATGATAGGAAACAAGTTGCATAAAATTTAAAAAATGAAGCAACGGAAAGTGATGAGTTATAGCTACTAATAAATTACTCAAAGATGATGAGGAAGTATCTTGTACCAAATAATTTGTTGCTAAAAATAAAATTGATTGACTATATTCAATTAAATTGATAGATTGTGTAGGAGAAAAAGTTGACGGAGGAACGAAATTGTTATGGTGAGAAGTAGATGGAATCACAAAATCATTATCTTAAGAAAAAGGAATATTAACTAATTCTGTGTTAGATAAGTTCAATTCGTTTTTTATAGATTTTTTATAATTTTTTTTATAGACTATTATATATTTATCTGTTATAATACTCTAAAAGATAAAATTTAACTCAGACCTCAACGTCTAATTATATACTTCCAAAAAAAATATTTTCTTACCTAATTTTCTTAATATATATTACAAACTCGATATTTTTACGGTATATTTACAACATTTGATTAGTCGTATTCAAGTGCAATTTGTGGAAAAGCTAGTAACTTATTGTTATATATATTTATTATTTAAGATGTGGATTACCGGTTTGTGTAGGAAAATATATGTGTGATACCCGTGTATCTATGTAGATGTATCTTGTATTTATTCTGTGATTATTCTAAGAATATATTCGTGATAGAATCGGATAACACATGGTGCAATTAGTAGTTGAAGCAGAAAAGCTTAACATATGACACCATAGGTACTGGAGAATTGTAGGTGAAGAAGTTGATCCAGTCCCTCAGATACACAAGAGGATGCCAGACAAAGATAAGACCGCCAAGTTAGCCAAAGTGAGGAAATACCTAGGTGCTCAGAGAAGATCCTTCCACAGACAATCTGAAGTCATTAAAGGAAATTACTTCGATAAGATAACTCATGTCCACTTAAAGTCAGTCGTATACTTGAAGTTGTAAAGAAGGCAATTAAAATTTATAATGAAAAAACGGAGAAAGTACTCATTTTTTTTAGATGAATAAACGAAGGAGGTGGATGAGTTCATTAAGATGGAGGAAGAGCTCGTTGAAATTGAAGCTGAGGTGGATGTTTATTAGGAGAGATCTTCGGAAGATCCTTCAATCAAAGTTAGGAGCCAAAGTCACCCAAATATCCTAGCCAAATTGCCAAATCAAATCCAAGACAGCATCAAATACGCAGGGTTCTTGAAATGTGGGATATTTATGTCAAGTTAATCCATCTGAAAGAAATAATGATAAAAGAGTAAATTGATATTTTTTCGAAAATCTGCTCATCCGGATTTCTCATTAAGATACAACACATTGTCAAAATTCCATTCGACACTTTTAAAGGGTTAGAGGAGGTTATTGAAGACGTTAGTAAATATGTTAAAGCTAAGAAACGGATGGCAGCAGCTAGATACAAATTGATGCGACGAAAATAAGCAAATTTTGGAACAATTGATGAATTTTATTGCGATTTAAAAAATTTAGCAGAAGAGGCTAAAATCTATTAGATGAAACCAGAGGATTGATTAGCCACTCTGATCACTTGCAGAGTCAAAGATGAAGTTGTTTTTTAAACAGTTTTAGAAAAAATTTGAACCATCTAGTTTTGAAGGTTATACATCGAATTTCGACAGCTGACGAAATTATTGGAGGTCATGGTAGAAAGAGGAATCAAAGACGTGGGAGATAATGGACGAAGGATGAAGAATACCTCTGTGGAAAGTGTGGTTTCAAGGCTCCTCATCAATTTGGAATACCGTGCCCTGCAAAGTAGGCCGAATGCCGGAACTGTAAGAAAAAAGAACATTATGCTAAAGTTTGCACAGCTAATAATATAATTTCAGTCTTAATAATCAATTATGTTCGTGAATGTGAGCTGAACAAACTCCGAATTGACATATCAAACGCCAGTGTAGAGTTTGTCGGAAACAGTTTGTTTGTCAGTATGTGATAGTTGTGCAGTGGCTTCTACTGGAGGCCTACGAAATTATAAAAGCTTAGACTTACCATCAAGCAAATCAGAGAACTTATAAGTCATCCCAAAATTGTGATGTGAACGGCTCCAGATAGGAAATAGTAAGAAATGTTGAATTGATATTGAGACTCGGAAATCGTCAGCATAACGAGATCGTGTATTTCGTCAAAGATATTGACCAAGATGATGTGCTTATCTCTCAGCATGCATCCATAAGATTGATAATTTTGCACCCAGATTTTCCTCAACCTCTGAAACAAGAATATATTGATCAACCATTAGGCATCGAAAGGGTGGGAACAATAATGCATAGTAAAATCAAAGAAGTGGAAATCAGTTAGTAGAGAAATTTTCAAGTGTGTTCTCATGAGAACATCAATTAAAAGAAATGAATCTCACTTATGAAAATAGAATTATTGGAAACTAAGAAGCAATTTGCACTGGACAGTGCAAGCCATATACCTTTTTGTTATCGTGAACAGGTCAAAAATATGCTGGATGATATGGTTAAAAAGGATGTGATCGTGAAAGTAAAAGATGAAATAAAAGAGTGATGCCATCCCATAGTTATTGCGCCTAAACAGAATGATAAAGTGAGATAAACAATTGATTTAACCAAGTTAAACTCACAGGTAAAAAGATTAGTTCATGCTCTGAAAACTCCAACGGAAACCGTTTCTGAAATCAAACCAAAGTCCCAGTTTTTCTTAAAATTTGACGCAGTCCATGTTTATTATCTCTACAGTAATAACTTCCTTATGACATTTTTGGTAGCAACATTGTACTATAATGTTACGACTTGTAAAAAATTTAAAGTTGTATTTGACGTATATACAGATTATAAAAATGTCCTCAAGTTTTAAAAATACTACCATTGGATATTAAGCTTATAAAATATAGATTATAAAATAAAATTATATAAATTGCAAAAAAAAAAAAAAATATTTGTCAGATATTTTTATTTTTTTAAATGGTATAAATGAATAAAAAATATATTTTTTAATACTTGGAGTGCCTTTAAAACTACCGATGCAGAGTCAATAATAATCATTGACGGAT
The DNA here is from genome assembly GCF_016086655.4 of Lepeophtheirus salmonis. Classification (NCBI taxonomy): domain Eukaryota; kingdom Metazoa; phylum Arthropoda; class Copepoda; order Siphonostomatoida; family Caligidae; genus Lepeophtheirus; species Lepeophtheirus salmonis. The sequence continues at coordinate 22,296,175 of NC_052144.2, forward strand.
ATAAATATATATATTGCTATTGAATTATTTATACCAATCACCTTCAAAATGAATATCAAATAATAACACCGCTTTTCATGCAATATAAAAGTTCACTTTTGTAAAGTCTATGAAATTTGCATAAATTGATGTAATCAGTCACATTGTCACTATGTACAATAGGTTGGAGCTTATTTTTTTAATGGTTCAAAATAGGAGGTCCTTAAAATGTTCCTATTATTTTATAAATATCATTCGCTAAGTTTGAATTTTTAAACTTTTTTTTTAGAAAAAAATGTGTCTTGGTTTCGATTCTATATATTTTGTACAAATTAAAGCTAAATCTAAATCTAAATTAATTTTTTTTCCAACAATATTTAATGTATTTTTATGAGAATTCCGTTAATATGTTTCCAAAAAAGCGTATCAGAGCCAAACAATTCAACTGATACATATCAAATGAAATAATAAAAAATTAATAGATTTTACCTAAGAAAACATACTAGGGCCAAATTAAGTCCCGTATATATAGTTAAGATTTTATACCCTGGTTTACACTCTGAGGTATCTTAACTGTTTCTATGAATTTGTATACAATTCTCTTTATTGGCCAAAATATGCCTATGAAATATTGGTTAATTTGTAATTTGCTGTTTAATATTGCTTTTGTGTAAGCTCATGATAAATGAAAAATAGAATTAAATTTTTCATAGATATTAGACAATTTTTCCATATTGTTTGTTAATGAAAATATTTTAATCATAAAGAACAACCTATTTTTTTTGCATTAAAAAACTGATGGAAATTAGAGTGCAAATAAATAAACATCAACATATCGTAATACTCATTTCTAAAAGTATGTAATTTTTCAAAATATAATTATTTTGTCATTTGATATGATTATTTTTGCATTAACAGTTTTTTACAATGAAAAATAATAAATAAATTAATTATCTAATTAATGTACATTACATAATATATAATTATCAATATAATTACACTTTTACTTCAAAAATAGACGAAATGTATTTTTTATTAGTTCTTTTACAAAGCATATGATATAATAAATTTCTAGATATTTAATTTTAAGTAAGTAGCACGAATCCAATTTTTTAAAATCATATTAATAAGAACACAATATTATAGCTATTTTAAAGTAATATATTTTTTAAGCAATTATAATCTACTTCCAACAAAAAAAATTAATTTAAGTTACTTTAACATATATTTCCTTGCTCTTTAGAAGTGTTAAACTAAATGTTTTCATTAAATTTATATATTTGTTAATAATATTAAAGCATATAAATTAATGAATGTACTTTACTTATTAAACTTAATTGACGCTTCTGATTTTACAATGTATAACTATATTAGGCTTTGCAATGCCCACCGGCTACAACCCTCGTTTATTATTGTTACTTAAGCCTTATAATACAAAAATGGGCATTAAAACCTACATTCCCAAAAGGGAAAACATCTAATCAATAAATACTAATTAAATACATTGGATATTAAACATATTTAAATTGGGGTAATTTAAGGTTTATTCTTTATTTTTTAATATAAAACAATTGAAAAAAAATATTAACTAAGGCCCTTCATTTTAATTTATTTTTGTAAGATTAAATATATTTTGTTGAAACTGTATTATAAATGACTTAAAATAAAATTTATCTTTTGAATGATGGGATTTTTTTTAATCAATCAATATTAGCCTTAATTTTCATATTTAATGCTTTTTTTTAAATTGATATATGGGTCTGAATTGGAATTATACTCTAAAAATGCGAATTCGAAAAAAGGTACTAAAATCTAAACCAATTGTGATTGAAAATTTAAATGATCATTTTCGTGTTTTATAGCTTCAATGACAATAATAAATGTTATTTACAGGCGGTTATATTACAGGGTTGAATACTGTTACATGGTGTAATTTATATATGAGTCATTTTTTATTGTGCAACTAATATCTCAGATCTATATGACAACTTTTTTTTAAATAACGATGTAGCTACGAGCGTGTGTGGCGCTCAGTGCCTCATATTAAAACAAAATGGCAAAAAAGTTATAGTAATTTATCGGTTGGATACTTAATTGATAGAAAAAAGGGTATATATACTCCTATATTAACAGAAGACGGACGCGCTAAAAATATTGTTTTAAAGTTTACTTGATTGTTTATGTTTATAAATTTAATTATTTTGTTAAAATTGTAAATAAATATCATTTTAACCTTATTAACATAATATTAATTTTTAAATAAATCTTTAAAATTAGATTTGAGCAGCATGATTTATAAATATATAAAAAGAAAAACTTTTCGAATTGACTATATGTTACAAAGTGTTCAAAATGTCTTTAGTTAAAGTTTAATAAATAGCACCCGCTATTTAATTAAATAACGAAAAAAATAGAAAAATGTTTCATAGCTTTAAATGAGTTAGTTTCTCCTTTTGTTATCTTAATATGTTTCATTAATTGAGAGTAATCATTCTTTCATTTTAACAATGTCATTTAGGTATGTTTACATTACATTTGTTGTCCTTTTTCACATCATTAAGAGTAATAATTGTCAAGGAAGATTACTTTACAATGTAATATTTTATCCTACGTACGAATTATTTGGCTCAGAAGGAAGAATATGTATGATTAGAGTTGTGTAACCTATGGACAACCGGTATGAGAAAAGAAATAAAATAATGACATGGTAAACCTTACGATTTTCTATTTATTCTTTTGAGAAAAACAAATTAGCTCTTGTGACGTTATATCAGTTTAGCTGGGATCAGAATGAGAAGATGGATATTTATGCAAACCTTACTGTGTATGTAGTAAGCAGAAAGTTACAATTGACTCCGATATCGATCCTCAAGTCTACAGAGACCAACAATCATCAGTAAACAAGTATTTGTTTACAACAAATGAATCGAATAATTGTTAAGTTATACTGAATGACCAGGACTACTCATATATATTGTGTAAGAAATATTAATTAGTTTGAATTTCTATTTATGCTGATTTGATGACAATTTTGAGAACATCAAAATAGTACAAAATTCTTTTTAACTCAATCCAGACAATCTGAAGTAATCCTGGGTTAGTAAGGGCAATATAGTTTTTTTAATTATTTGTCTTTCATTGAGTGTTTAGGAACAAAATGCTACGATAAAATAAATGGAGAGACGTAGCTTAGAAGACAACACTATTATCTTAAACTCATTGTGCATAAGTTCGAGTCATACTCACTCCTAAATAACAAAATATACACTATTGTATATAGATTTTAAAAATAAACTTCTAGGTCGGATGGAGTAATTGTAAAAGTATACAGAAAAAAAAATTGATGGTGGTATTAAAAATATATTTTTTATAGTTAAAAAAATATTATTTTTGGTCGGAATAAAATGAATTTGGATGATACAATCATTAGGCACTATTGAATTTTTCTGATGCAATAATTTTCGTCATTGTATTATACATCAGTATAAAAAAAGGCTCAGAGAATACCACATGATATTAATTGAAATTCAATATCCGAAATGGTGAAAAAACACTCTTTGGAGACCAGGGCCAATGTGGTTGGCATGATAGAGGGTGGATCAAGCAAGAGAGACATTCCTCAAAAGTTACAGATTCCTCTCAGGACCATAGAGAATTGGTGTAAGAAAAGGAAGGATGGGCAAACCCTTGAAAATCATAAAGATCGAAGAAGGAAGAAAGAAATTACCAAAGTTCCCAAACAGGTGATTTCAAAATGTTTGACCAAAAAGAGGCAATCCACATCGAAACTTGCAGCAAGATTGACTTCAAAGGGCTATCCAATATCCAAGTCATTTGTCCACAACTACCTGAGGTACTTTTTGAATGCTTTGCCATAAAAACCTCGTCTGCACCCCAAACTTTCAGAAAACCAAAGGAAGGTCTGGCTTCAAATATGTCGTGAGCGGAAACACTGGACTGCAGATGCCTGGAAATGTATCCTCTTCAGTGATAAAAGTTTATTTGAGCTATTTCATGTCCCAAATCCTCAAACACATGGGGTTTGGGCAAGAGATAAGGTGTTCAGACAACTTGGATTCCTCCCAACAGTCCTGATTTGTCTCCCATTGAAAATTTGTGAGCCTTGGTCCAGAGGAAACTCAATGAAAATGCACCAGCAACTTAAGAGGATGAGTTTTAAAAAAAACTGACAAAAGCTTGGGAAAAAAATTCTCCAGATACTTTGAATAATCTGAATGAAGGAATTCCAAAACGCATAAAAAATGTATTAAGCTTTTAAGGTCGTCATATCGGGAAGTAACAAAAGTTTTTTTCCAAAATAAACCCCTTGTTTAGGTTATTTCATGATTTTTTTTTTTAAACCACCATCAATTTTTGGACATCCTGTAATGTTTATTTATACACTTAATTAGTACAACTACATTCGACCAATCAAAGGAAAATAAAAAAGTGTATACCATTTTCGTTTCCATTTATTGAATCAAAGTTACATATGGAAAAAAAAGATTAAGGTGACTAGACAGATATATGATTTCCAGACTAAACCCCAACATTAGTTTATACTATAGTTTTTCTCTTTGGATATCATTTTTCCGTGATTTCTAAATAAATTCACAAGAAAAAAAAAAAAATCATTGAGAGATCTTAAATTTAATCGTTTCACAATATAAGCTTCTTATATATAATTTATTCAATGAGATGCTGTATATATATTGAAGATTTACTTGAAATAAAGTTGTAAACAATTTGAATTAGAGTACAAATGAAGTACAATATTTATCGACAAAAATGATGGCCAACAAACTACCTTTTAACAAATCAAAAAATAAATATATTATTCTAACTTAACAAACTAACGTATGAAACTTGAACTAATATGGGATTTTTCACGAATATATGTATGTATAGGGTTTGCTTACAGTAAGTTTAGCTATTAAAATAAAAAAGGTGTTCTTGTATAAAAAAATTTATATGTCAAAATTATTGGAAAAAGTTATTCGTTAAATTTAATATCTTCCCAAAAATTTTAACTCTAAAAAGTTTTATTTCTCTTGGAAAAAAAAAATTATGTGTCAAATTTGGAATTTAAAAAAACAACTTGTCAAAACCGATGCACCTCCCCCCCCGAAAAAATATAGTTCTCGCAGGCTGGTAATTATGACATCACTTTAAAATTTGACCACTAATTGCACATACATTCAGACCCTCTTTTCACAGCCTTAATAACTATTAGAATTATTTGTGTATAATAACTTTGGGCTCATATAACCTTTATTGTATCTCACAACTTCTCATCCTAAAATAAACAGAAAAAGGCCAAACGCAGTCGGAATTATTATTAAAAAATACTACAGTGTACATTTTTGTGTGTTTGAGCAGGGCTTTACCTCGTTAAAACAAAAAAATATTTTTATTTGTTGTCAGTTGTCTTTTTTTTTTGTCTCTTCATCATTTATTCTGATGTTAATGGGTTGAATAATAATTAGTTTATATAAAACAGTGAACAATTCTCAATAGTCCTTGAACATTAGTTCCATAGTTATGAAGAATTGTCTAACATCTACCAATAGATTTTTAACTCTATTTTCTGTTTGTTTGTTTTTTCGAGTGAAAAGTAACATGGTACAATAAAGTGAGAAATAACCATGCGATGCAATAGTTTATGTAGGTGTCACTCTAATCAATAACCATGATTATTAAAATGTACGTTCGATATGGATAAAATATTATTTTTTTAAAACTAGGATTAAGTATTAAACTAAATTGTATGCTTTTTAAGATCGGAATATCCTTTGGATCTTTTTATGTTTAGTAGTTTGAATCTTGGGTCTTTTTTAAAATTACAAATTTGCTTATACCGTATCAAAGTACTTTGCATAAAGATCTAAGATCAGTTCTACTTCTACTTGCAAGGTTTCCCGCCATCACGTACAGGTTTTCGTTGAAGCTTAGGCAGGAGTTCTCAAAAACTAAAATGTAAAATATTTTTTCTGTAAATGTGATTGTATAAAATAAATTTTATGTAAGAATGAATTTTTCAAAATGATTCATTTTCTAAACGAACTCCAATGTAATGAATAATTCATGATGCACCCCGTATTAGTAGATTGAGTTTTCTAATCATGTTTTGACAAAATTTGCTTTCCATTATGTCAAATGGGCTATACTCATTGCTAGCAAAAATGTATTTCCTGATAATTTTGTAGCACTTATTTATTTATGAAAAAACTTCTGAAGTAGCACTCAAAACGTATGTTTAAGTCATTAGTAAGCACAAAATAGTAATATTTATTTTACCTAGGTATATAAAAGCCTTTGTAAATAACGGTTATTTCTCATTGAATATAATTAATTATCAAATAAACGACGATTTAATGAAACATTAATAGAATAAACAAGCACTAGCTCAAGGATTTTTGAAACTCTGTGAAATTATTTTTCCATATAGAATTTTTTCCCCTTAGCATGAAAGTGATTTTCCAGAAAAAAACAGATGGTTTAGCTCATTGTTAATATATTAACCATCTATTAGTGAAAACTATTTTTATAACAATGTTTGTGAACTGGGTAAAACAAAAACCACAAAAATGAAACGTATTTTATTACATCATAAACAGTTGAAAAATTTTACTAAACAATTTTATCAATTAAACTGTAAAAATTAAGACATTGAGAAAAAATTCCTTCTTTTCAAATAATTTTGACAACAAGAGATAGGGCTTTCAACAAGACATTGTTATTCTTTTTTGTAATAATATTAAACCAATATTTTGATAAAAAGTTATAATAAATGTTCATTACTTTATGCGAAGTTTGTAAAAAAAATAAAAAAATAGTAGCAATCATTTTTGATGAGATTGCGTGTATTATACATATAAAATAAAAGTTGTAATATTACATTTCCTCACAATAAAAAAAGAGTTCAAGAAATCAAAATTCAAAGATAAGCAAAGCTGTTGGGAACCATATACTCCTTGTCTCTGGGCGATTGGAAATGTTCCCTGCAGATTGTTTAAAATTGGCAATGACTGGATGTTTAAGGCATAAATACCCCAGAGATTTGTTGAAGAAACGGCTACTTCATAGTAACAGTGCTCCGTTCTCATTAACGCGAAACGTATTTTAAATTACCCCCTTACAAACTCGCATAAAAAGGTGTTTCGATACCTATTAGCGAAGGGCTCTCTCTTTACGAATTCCATACACTCCCTGGAAGAAGAAAGAAAACGTATTTTCTTTGAAGACAAAGTGGTAACGTCCTCTGACCTCTTTGTGGGTTACCGGGAGTTATCGGAGCTATAAGGCATGTTCGAGGAAAGGGTTAAGGAAGGCTACGGAGTAACACTGTAGGAGAGGGGCTTGCTTTTTTTATGTCCCCAAAAGCTGACAAAGACATGAAGATGGATACACTTATTATGGGTTCCATTGTTAATGTTTACACAAATAAATGCCGCAGAGTCCAGTTGTCCGGTTAAACAGTTCAGTAAGACTGGCATGGATTGAGAAGGAAAGGCGTGCACTTGTTCACCTACGTTAACCTGTCTCACAATTCACAAATGTTTTCAATTTTTTTTATTATTAACATTTGTGTTTTTTTATAATTGATCTGGTTGTTTGTGGTGAGGGGAGAAAAGGGAAACGAAGATGAAAAAAAAATGAATGAAACTATCATTATAATTACTTAACTTTTCTTAACTTTTATGCACGTTTAGAAGCTTCCCAGTGAAAATATGAATGAATTATTAAGAATCCCTTTTATTATAATTTAATTTCTATGTGTTTATGTGTATTTTCATATTCATATAAACTTATTTATTGATAATAATTATGTTCGCCTGTTTTTGTTGTGAATAAATAATAGTAAAAAAAAAAATGAAAAACAGGGGAACTATCTTTAAATGAAACAATAATTAAATTAAATAAATCTAGATTAAAAATGACTAAATAATAGAATAAATCCTAAACAAGGCATCATCAAGATAAATAAGTAGTATTATTTATTCTTATGGAACGTGTCAGGATTATACTGAAAAGTATTGGCCATCAAATTTAGATTCCACGGTATCAGAAATAATTTTATAAATTAAACAATTTGAACAAACTGTAGTCTCCTATATTGATTATACATTGACGTTAGTCTTATCCAATATTCCAGTTGTACCGGGATATTTACGTTAAAAGGATTCCATAATAACTTTGCAATAGAATTGATATTTCCAGATCCATTACCTTTTACATTTTTTGACAAAACAACAAAAAGCCTAAGTCAATATATTCAAAAGAATCATAATGAACACAGCTTATATTAAGTCTATGTGGCAAACATTAAACTTCTTCTGGATCAAAAGACTACTTCACTGTGAATATTTCTGGTCTAAAAGAATTAAGGAAAAATGTATAGAAGTTACTGAACAAAAATTCTTGGATAGAGTATGTATGGGTCCCATGGAACTCCTTTCAGCGAAAAAAAAATGCAGACTGTATTGACAAGATCATCATGGGCCGGTATTTTCAATTCCATGTTTCCTCTTCTGGGCCCTAACGATAGATTAAATTTTAATACGAGACTGAGGAATAGACATGAGTTTGCCAAGGAGGTCGAGCAATATTCAGCTAGTCAATTCCTAATTCATCTGCCAGGGGAAGTAGGCTTGAAGGACTTTATACTAATATGAAGGGCTCTAAAAAGTTTCTCACGCCCTAGGGGTCATGTATCAAACAGGCCTCTGATTCCATTGGATTGACACAGCCTAGCTGTCCTGGAGTAATGCACTATGCTAAGAAGACGCCATATAGGAGATATTCCCTGATTTTTAGGATGATTAACACTTTTCAAAAGTTTCTATCTTTTGTAATACATAAAAATCAAAAAATTTGCACCCCATACTTTTTACAATATTATTTTATTTCTAACATTTTATGACAAAACTTTTGAATGACAGTTTATTTATCTAAAATTATATTTTGATCTATATTGAGTATTTTCAGGTAAGAGTTATATTTCTTGCATAAAATTGTGAAACGTACATTATATTTTTTCAATGTTTATGAAGAGTAGTATTTTTTTAACTTTGTCCGACCACATTATGGAGAAAAAAAGTTCCACTCTAATGTTCATATAAATACATAATAAGTGTTTTATGATATACGTAGATTCTAAATGTAAACAATCAGTGAATTATGTCATTCTCATGGCCCACTTTTCTCCTTAATATTATAAACAAAATCATGAATATGCTGTTTATTTAAGATTTATCAATTAAATATGCTATTTATTTAAGATTTATCAATTAAATATGCTATTAATATCTTTATGCTTATTCAAAAAAGTTTTATTCTTTTTTGTCAATCAGTTATGTCGTAGCTAGGGAAAAACATAAAAGTATTGTACGCCATTTTGAAGATGAAATACATGTACATTCTACAGGGCTCTGTGGAGGAATTGGGAAAATTTCAAATTGCAATATATTGGCTCCCATTTTGAATTTTAAGCTAAAAATTCAATCTTCGTAACCAAAGGCAATTGAATGACGATTGTCAATACTTCCATCTCAAAATTCAAATTGTCACACGCAAACTTATATATTGCTGAACTCCGATCCCAAATTACACTTCTAAGATGAATTTTTGATCCAGTTGTATGAAATAGATTTAAACTTATGTTAAGTTTAAATTTAAACTAGCTGAAAAGTAGTGTCATTATTGGTTCTAAGTTTAAATTCAAAGAATGTTCCTAGTTCATATGGTGTAATTGTAATACTAAAGTGTTTTCTGATACTTAATTAGTGCAACTCTATCTAACCAATTTAAGGAACATTAAAAAAAGAGAATTTTAATGCCGATTTTTGAAAAATTTGAGACGGAAAGAGAAAAATTAAGGCAATATTCCCAAAATAAGGGCCCGAAACTTAAATATTGTCAGCCTATTCCGATCTCAAATACTTTTTGATTTTGAATAAAAAAAATCACTGACAGTTACACTATACCGTCAAAAAACTAAAATAATTTCCCTTTATCTCAAGTTAGTATAAAAGAAATTTTGTACTAACTATACAACGATATGGTAAATACGAGGCATAACTTACGGACTGACTTTTTCATTTCATAAACTGCTTTTTAAGTAGCGAGTTTAAATATTATTTTAGTAAGTTTTATGATTTTTTATACGAATTTAAGTATATATTTTTGAAATGATTTCGATTTTTTGAACATTTATAAAGAGGTCCTAAAAAGGGAAAAACTTATTAAAAGAATATGTTTGTATATCTTTTTTAATTCACATATTTCCTTTATTTTATAACAGTGAAATGGAATTAAGAATTTTCTAAAGAATAAAAAGAAAGACAATACATTTTTGGGATTAGGTGCTAAAACTCAAAAAAATTAATTATCTCAGTAGATTTTTCTTGTTGAAAAAATTATGGATAGCTTCATAAACGTTTAACTGCCCTATTGAACCCCCCCCTTCCCTACAAAAGGGGTAGCAACAACACAGGTATTGAGGAAATATGTGTGAGTGTGTTTATGAAAAATGGTGGGTAAAACATAGGATTTCTCGGTTAACTATTTTCTATATTTTGTAGGCAAAGTGTATTTGTTCTACGTTAACTAATAACTCTAGCTACTAAGGCTAGTACTTTATAAATTATAATTGCATGAGTCTATCCAGTACACTTCACATATTGTTGAATAAAATCATAACGAAAAAACCCAATTTTGATCAAATTATCTGTATACATTGGTAAATAATTCATAAAGCTATGTTCCGTATTTTATTTATTTTGAATCATCAACCAGACTTCTGGTAAGTTTTTAGATAAAATTAGGAAAGACATAAGTGAAAAAAAAGATATTATGGAATAATATTTCTGGACCTCCTTTCCATCAATGGCAATCCATGTGAAAGCAAATAACTTAATTATTTTCTTCTGCTCATCCAAGAATCACTACACAGTCAATTTTTGTTTAAAACTGAAAAAAATCAAAATGTAAGATTATACATTACTTAACTTTATTCACAGACAATTAGATATAAACTAGTCTGTTTATTTGAATTTGATTCAAACCAGGCAGCTCACTTGTACATGAAACTTGTCAACTTAATTTTTCCCCTTTCTTTTTATAACCCAACATGGCCGAATTTTATTTTCTATAAAAAATACAGATTTACCAAGAATGTAATATTTTAATTCATTAAGACAATCATTAAAATATTATTTCAATACCATTCCCACATTCAATTAATAAAAATTTACTCTTAAGAAAAGCTCTTATTTTGATCAACTACAGAGATAAATATAAATGGAAAAAGTACATTTTCCAAGTATTTTCTTGGATGAGTAAATATTATGTTGAACATTACCTTAGGCTTTTACATAATAGAAGAGTTCCACTCAACTTTGATTACATATAACTTAATTATAGAAAGTACTAACTGTACGTTCATTAACCTTTTCAATCACATATTATGTATGTATACCCATTTTCTTACAGGTTAGTTTTTCTAAAAATATTTCTGGATAATATGTGTTATTTGTATTATTTAATAGATATTTTTTATAAGGAATCATTTATTGGTAATTCATTTATTTAAGAGCTTTTCAGGAATTCTACAATTAACTATGCAGGTTTCAAAGAATGCTTTTTATGCTTTTTTGTTACTTATAAACCCCTATGATCAGTATAAAAATATTTTGTAACTACAACTTGAACAGGGTGATTTTTTTTCCAAATTTGCTATTATTATTCTTGAAGAAAGAAAAAAAAGTAATCGTTAGCTTGATAAAGACATATAGTAACTCTGAGATTTGTTTTGGAGTTATATCAAGTACTCGCGTTAAGATTCGAAGGGAAGTCAGATAGTGTAAAAAATAACAACGTCACAAGTTCATGGAAGAAAAGTAACTTATTGTACAAATAATTATTGGATAGTGCATGGTAAAAGCCTTTCTTCCACTTTCATTTACCTACATAATTATATTTAGGAATACAGGCAGGGAGTAACAATAAAAGTTTCATTTTTTCTAAAAGGCATAAAACAAGTTTTATATATATAAGAAAAGTTTTATTATTGTTTCATAATGATAGTAAGCATTTAAAGTTTTGTCTTACACAGTCTTAAAAATGATATTCAGAGGTTCTGTATTTTAAAATCTGATGATTTTTGATACCAAAAGATACAAAATGTAATTAACAACATAATTTAGTTTTTATAATCGATGATGATTAGGGGATTTTAGTCATTGGTGATTCTACAAAGATCTAAGAAATGCTGGGTTTCTTACAGGCTAGGAAAATGACTTGCTAAAATCTATAAAATCTTCCATTGTGGTGCTTCCGATTTTCCGGAGGAAGTAAGGACTTACGATAAATCTTGGGAAGACGGAAGTTTTGTCAAACTGTAAATAATTTCTGAGGCTACACATTGATAAATTTTCTTTCGTTACTTGGAGCTCTCTACTTGGGACTGAAGTTGATTTGTCCAATCATGAAGCTAGAAGCAAAAACGAAAATAAAATAATGAATGTCTTCCAAATAAGTATTATGATTAATAGGGTCACTTCCCACTCTTGATACAGAGCACTGTTACCATAGAACATAAATGTCCTTCCAAAAGTATTTCATCTAGTGAGGTACGTTCTGCCCAACAGTGTGATTGAGTATATAAGATTAGGAACGTTGTTGTTTCCAAGCTTTCGAGGGCATACATAACAAGAAATAGAATAAATACTCCGACAATAGGGTGGGGACTTGGATCTCTAGACAATAAGTCTATGTGGCAATCATTAAACTTCTCCTATATCAAAATACTCCACGAATTCTCGTCGAAAAGAATAAGGGAAAAAATAGGAATTACAGAGTACAACTTCTCGAACAGAGTATGTTGGGGCAGCGGAACTCCTTTCAGTTATCGAGTAAAGCAAACCGTGCATAAGGAAAATCAGATCATCATGGGCAGGTATTTTCAGTTCAGTGCTTCTTCCTCTTCTTGGCCCTAATGAGCCATTTAATTTCAACTCAAGGAGGACGACCTAACTTCATCTATTCCTCTCCCAAGTGTTTGTGTGTATATGTAGAAGGAAATAAGCAAGTACATTTACTTGAATTACTCCGATGTTGATCCTCAATGAGTCAAACAACGACTTACAATTATAACTCTCCAACAAATCCTCACGGTTACGCTCCTTCTATATTGAGCACACAAGAATGTTCAAACAGGCTTTGAATATAATTAAATCATTTATGAAAGGATGTTCACTACGCAGGAATTAAATAATAATGATAACTGCTCTGGAAAAGAAAAATCATTCTTCAGATTACCAATGCCTAAAAAATGAGTCTGCTAAAGAATTCACACGGATTGACATCACAATTTAAAGATTGATCATATTATGCAAGGCATTGCTTTTCTCTTGAGAGGGACGATATGGAGAAGAGTATAATGTAATACTGCATATATAAGTCAGAATGGGATAGTGGAGTACTATTTATATGGGTAGGAGAAGAAGAAAAAAAGAGAAGCTCACGGAATAAATGCAGCTTAGATAAATATTTATATATATATTATGTATAAGTGATAAATCTATCTGAATCATTTCATTTGTTCATATATTAAATTATTATTTATCCGATAAATATGTAATCTGTATATATTTTGTTCATTAAATCAAAGATCTTACGGGAAAAAAATATTGGGTTTCACGGATATTGTTTAATGACCCAATTTTCACAAATTGCATATAATTATTCCATCTTTCCAAATTTAACTATACATATTTCAGCTCTTTAACATAATTATTTGTAGATTTATTTGCTTATAAGTAATTTTGAAATTTTTGAATTATAAAGTACATTTAAAAATTGTATTTTGTATAATAGATATTGAACCAATCTACTCACTTTCTTAAATCTCAACAATATAAATTCAGAATCTAAATTATAGTTGATTTAATTTGATAAAATATTAATTCAAACTATTTTTTTTTTTTGTAATATTAATTTTTGATTGCAAACTCACGTTGCTCACTATAGCAACAACACCTGATAACAACTGACATTTATTTCAAATTTTTTAGAATCTTGTCTCTAGAATCAAACCACGCTCAATCCGCTACTTCTTCTACAGCCGTATTACCATGCAAAATATAAAGGAAGTTATGTTATTGCACACTGTATATTATTATTATATATTTATAAGTTTTATATTGCTCTTTGAACACTTAGCTCGTAAAAAGTATATAAACATAATTTAAGCCTTGGAGCTAAACAAATATCTCAAAACTCCTGAGAATTAAGTTTTTTTCCTTCCCATAGAATGATATTATTATTTTTTTTCTTCCATTTTATAGTTTTTCTCTGTTGCCTTTTTCTTTATAAGAATATCCGTATTTCAATAAACTATATGTTGCTTTTTCATTTAATAAAAAAGATTGAAAGTGTACTGAAGTTAATAAATTTATTAATAGTAATTTTAAGAATTTTTGTGGATGGTAGCTATTGCTGTGTCGACCTTATTAAGGACTAAAGACCGCATTCCAGTCAAGTCCCACTTATCAGTCCTTGAAGATGGTAAAATCAATCCCATTGACGTCATTGAGGGTGATTATCTTTTTTTTATTCGGTTGTATAATTCAAAAACTATATATCTAACTAAAAGTATAATATTTTCGTATTGTATTATAAAGAAAATAGGAATATTTTCGCAAGATATGATCAATATTCTTAATACATATTGAAGCTAATTGAAGATTTTCTAACTTTTCTAAGGAGGGTCTTGGAATTTCAAACACAGTCGAAAGTATAATTGAGTATAATTTATTGTTAAAACAAATAGTAAATAATCCGCACAAACACTTTTTCAGAAGCTTAGATATTTAAAATTACTATGACGTTTCTTAACAAAAAATTCAATTTATGCATATCATTAAAGTTCATGGGTTAACAAAACAACTTCAAATAAAATAATAAATATGTTTTTGCTGCTTCAAAAAGTGGCTAAGTAATATTGAGACATAATTTAGATATTGTATATTTTCCTTCATCCATGTAGTTTATTAACACAAAATAAAGATCGAAAGATCTTTCTTGAAATTGCATTTGGATTATATTTGTCTTCTTTAAGGAATTTTGACAATTTCCATAAGCAAATTATTCTTGTTAACCCTTTGGAGACACCGCTTAAAGTATTCAAAATTCATCGTCACATTAAAAGAATGATAAATTGATAAATTTTATTTGAAAGGTCATATCAAAGCCTTTTTAAGTCTTATATATATACTTTAATACATCTAAGTAGAGATTATTCGTGTCGTGGAGCCAAATACAAAGTATCCAGGAACAGGGTATGTAAAGTTGTAGCATCCAAAAAGATCCAAGTCCAAACATATTCTATAAAAGATTTCAGGGATTCTTCGGATTTTAAAAAGTTTATAGTATTACTTTATTCTTAGTTTTAAAAAAAGATATGATATATGTTGAACGTAGCTTCTCTATTTATGTTGAACAGTGCTTAGATCTACATCTACATGAACAATTCCATCGTGCACGTCGTTACTTTTATTGTATGACTAAAACTTTCCTCCAAAAAGAAACAGAAAGAAAACCCAAAATAAGTCAGCCAATTATTTTTAACTATGGAATTATAATTAAATAGTTGTTCATAATACAACAGCTTATAACGAGCTCATTCTAATTCAACCAATCAACGTGAAGGAGGAGCAGACGTTGTCATGTTGGTCATTTTCTTCTTGATGGCATGAGATGTTCGATTTGTTTTAGATTCAACATATCCCAAATAAAATACTACATCAGATTAAAATCCAGACTTCCTTCCCAATAAAGTCAGAGTAGTACTAGCAAAGCTGGTCTTTGGAAAATTTGTCTTGAGAAAGTTGGCCATGGGCTAACTCGCCCAGGGAATAATCGCTTTGGATAAAACTTGCCAAGTGGAAGAATTGCCTTCTTTTTTTTAATGTATATAATATAATATCATTTATATAATGACTAATGAGTTTGAACCTGACACAAAATAGATAATACTAATTATTATATAAAATAAAAGAAAAACAAACAAACACGATAAAAATTCGAATGGAAAAAGTGCTGATCGCTTAATTTGACGTAAGCGAGGAAAACTGTTAAGCTCAGTACAGTTGGAGCAACATGGATCGTCAGGGTTCAATTTCCAATATGAACCCAAATCTGGGGAAATTAATAGACTCTTTATAATAAAAGAAGGATTGACTAGTCTAAAAAGTGACATTATACTAATGAAAAGAATGAATATAAAACGCAATGAAAGATAGCCACGAGTCATATCCCAATATAATCTGAATCAAAAAGTAAAATATTTTAAATCCATAACTTGTTATTTACATTCATTTAAAATAGTTTCCAATATTTAACATTTTATCATATGTATTTATGTAAATAAATAAATAGAAACTAAAAAAAAATTTCGAACAAATAATTTGGGTCAAATCTAGTTTAAATCTGGCTTCAATTAAATTGGACATTTACAGTGGATATATTACATCTATTACATATGACTTTACACTGAAACATTACTTTATACTTATTATTTTCTTTTTGAAGAAAGAAAATCTAAGATCTTTGGAAAAAGAACTTAGTTTTCTTTGGAAATTCAAAAAGTATCGCACTCGTCTAAGCTCATATATTGTACAACTACATATATGTAGTGTTGTGTCAGCCCTTATTTTGAACCAAGAGCCGCAGTCCAGTACAGTCTGGTCCCATTTTGTTCAGTCCGACTTGTTAGTCCTTATAGAAAATAAAATCGGATACTTGCAGCCTACAAGTGCAAGTAGCAAAGTCTAGATGTAAAACAATGTATTTTTTTCCGGGTCACTTGGGATGACGTTGATGATCTTCCATGGCGAACTGGGCATAGTTTCCTTTGCAATACTTGATTTAGTTGAATTGAATAAAATAAGTGACTATATCACAGGCAATCGTATCTGAGTCATGTTGAACACCCTTATACAATTATACATACAGACAGATCCAAAGATGAGAATGGCAACACAGGTGCAAGGTGACATGTCAATTCATTAATTATTAGCATAATTAAATAACAAAGTATTGGTCTTCCATGCAGAAATCCTTGCCATCACAGAATCAGTGGTAGTAGCTCTACTTAACCAAGACCAACCATTAAACAAACATAATAATTCGATCAGACTCTTAATCCGCAATTGCTGCTTTTCTAAATTCATTTACAAAAAGTGATACTATTTAACAAGTACGAAGAAATTTTAAGCATAGCAAAATGTGAGATGAGCATATATCTTGATGGCTGAACAGGCCATTCAGATACTTTCGCGTTAAAACATGAAATTACTTGTTCAAGCCTACACAGACAACTTTATTAACAGATGTCCATCACTCTCATATGAGAGATACCAAGCCATGCAAGAAGAGGATGATTATCTTGGTATTGTTAAATTTATTAAATGTAAAAAAATGAAACAAATTATTGATAATAACTTAATATCAATTTCTGCTGTAGTGGTACATATACCCCTTTGTGTGGTCGTGTTTTTTGCCGTATGTATTTATAGTTTTGTAATGTATTCATATCTGTACTATTTTAATATGTATGTATGTACTATGTTAAACAGCAATAAATTCTTAACTAAATAAAAAAATAAACATTATAATGAAGACATAAATATTTTATACAAGATAAATGGAATTTCCTTAATACATATACCATTCCTCTTTTCCCAATCATTATTTAAATTGTTAGGGTGAACCTGTTAATTTTCAGTATCTATTTTTTTATAGGTAGTTAATGCCAGTTAGGACGTCGTTTTTTGTTTAGGCGGCTAGCCAGAAGTGCTTGGTGCCAATTAAAAAAATGGCATCGATCAATTAAGTATTCATTCCTCAATCATGGAAAAGGCAGAATCTCTTTGTTGCAATATACACCGGACGAAACAATGTTGAGATTGTTAAGTTCTTCTGCTACATTGAAAAGTCCTTTGTCTGGAGATTCAGGAATGAACTGGTAGAGTCTGGAGGTTAGCAAAGTGTACTGATTATAAGGAAGCGTTGCCTCCTATCTCACCAGACCTCAACCGCATGACCTTCTTATTGTCAGTTTCAGTTGAGCTACAGACCAACAGATTCTTCTACAGCACAAATTGTGAGCTGATGTTCAGGATCAGGAAGGAATTCCAGAATCTGACAAAGGAAACTGTCATCATACCGTTTTGGAAGTCGAATCAATTGAATAATAACCAACAGAAAAAAAATATTTAGTTGTCATTTGCATTGGGTTTGATTAAAACCGGATGATTAGTTTAGGAGAAAATCCAATTTTACTAAAATAAATTGTGCTTGTTGTTAAATAGAGGTCGCGTCCTGTATATTTATACATTTGTGAGAGTTAATAAAATATATCTGTCACACCTACGTGAGAGCAGAGATAGTTTGTGTACTATTTCCTTAGCTTGTAGAAGTGATATTGCGACATAACTTCATTTAAAAGCTTAAAAACAATAAATGTTAGTTCTTTCCATACAAATTTCATACCATAGTTAATAATATAACTTAATTTATAATGTCATAATTAATATTACCAATTTTTTAGGCAATTTTACCCCTCAAAATAATTAAAACAAAATTTAAAAATTTGGGCACCATGGAACAAGCAAGAAGAACAACGATTACCAAATTGCGTCGCACGGGTCACAGTACAACGGGCATCATCAAGATCCCAAGTATCCTCGCAGGATTGTCTAAAACGTCGTGGCAGCCTTTAACAAAGATGGTAAGACAACAAGAGCCGAACACAAGCCTCGGAAAGACGAAATTCGGACCCCATGGACTGAAACGATCGATCAAGGCCAATCCGACCGTCAAGATCAAAAAGTTGTAATGTCAACCCAATCACAATCCAAAGAATACCTTGGATTCCTCTCTAGAGTTTGAAGTGTGAAACACATCATGACGGAGCAAAATAAAGTGGAGAGAGTGATGAAGGGGAAGAAGATCCTCAATGCCATGAAGACAAAGAGTGGCTTTAAACCCTCCTTCTCCGATGTGAAGATTTTCACCATTGATGCCTCAACCAACAGTAGGAATGATCGGTGGATCTGCCAGGATCCAGATTAAGTCAGAAAGTGATGAAAACGAAGAAACAAGCCTCAGTGATGGGCTTGGCCGTGATCAGCAGCGATGGAGACGTAATACAACCTTATTTCTTTCCAAATGACCAAAGTGTCAACAATGACACATACCTGGATGGCTTGCAAACAATATTGGTTCCTTGGATAAATGAAGTGGCTGATAAAAAACCATACACGTTCCAAAAGGATTCTGCCTTTTCTTACTTTTACTTGTGGGGCAAGGTGGATAGTAAGGCCTGCAAGACCTGTCACCCCTCTGTGGATAAGCTGAAGGCCTCAATCACGAATACCATGACCAGCCTGGATCTGCGTGAGGTCGCCAGGGCTACTCAGATTTTCTGGCCCCGGGTGGAGACTGTAGCCTTACATTATGAGTATTTTATTCATGAACCTAATAAGCTTAAAAAATAAATCCGCACTGAACCTTAGTTCTAAATCTATATAAAGTTGAACTTTGTGCGGATTCACCTGTACCACCCTGTATGTAAAACATGTTGCCAAAGTTTCACTTTTATATGTAAATTTGCCAGTCTATTTAAGATGTTTTTTATCTTATTAAATCAAAATTGAGGTGCTATTTTTTTATCATTTTTGGAATGTTCTGACTATAATGGTCAATTACCATATTTTAAGAGGTAAGTTATGTATAGAAGAAAAAGTAGGCTCTAGAAAATAAACACATTAAAGTCTTGCTAAAAATTTTGGTCCAAAAAGGGACTGAGACCAGTATCTATACCTTATGAACGACTAAAAGTTATGTGCTCAAATTTGGCAAACTTGACTTAATCATGAATGAAAGCTGATGTCCCAAAAAATTCCCAAGTCTGGGAGAGACAGGTTCTATGCCCTGGTCGATTTGATGTGAGTTAACGTCCTTCTCTACTAGTTACAATTACAAAAAACGCATTAAATATTTGTACATCCCCGTAAATAACGGATAATATCCTTTAACTATAATTGTAAGTACTTTGTCGAATTGAGGATCCACATCGGAGTAATTATGGCTTAATTATTTATTTATTTCCTCTTCTCTCTCATCAAAATTAGTTGTTGCTGATCTAAAGAAAGGTCATGACAGCTAAGCTGATCTCCCTCAAAACATGCTTTAAATTGTCAGATTCACCAATTTGATTAATAGTTTTTTTTTTCTTTAAATGATACAGTTTTTAATTTCTATAAAGGGTATTCCATGAAAAAAAAAAAACTGTTGGAAAAAAGACCCAAATGACAAGAAAACTTCGAGGTAAAAACGCCAATTGAGAATTAAAAATTGCCAACTACATGTAGAAATTGGATCACTTGTTTGATATAATGACTCGATCATTTTTCAAGTCTTGTAGACTATAAACAAAGCGGGCTTAAATGTAAATACTGTAAGTCCTGACAAAATAAAAGTCGTACAATTAACAATGGTTTTACTAATTGATTTAGCTTAGGGATTATTTTTAATTTAAGGCATTCTTATATTATGACACCTAAAATTATTTGTGACGTATTTTATGTATTTGAAAAGATTATTACATACAAGGTACAACAGGTTCTAAAGTGCTTAACTAAAGCCATCTAAACTATTTCTTTTTTCACTGACTTTCATCTTTTTCAAGCAACGTTAAAGAGCTCTTTTTCTTACACATAAATCTAAGCCACAGTTACAAAATTTACACCACAATGGCATTCAATAACATAAACAATTTGGAAAAGATTTCAGACATTTTTCTCAACTTTCTTCGAGATACTGGATAAACACAGATTTCTTAATGTAATTTTTTTTTTTTCAATGAGCAATAATTTTTCATAAAAGAATTGTGTTTTCATTTATTTAATTTTTTTTGCAATAATTTTAGGAACATTATTTGAAAAGTGATTATTTTGCTATCAGTAGGTATTAAAAATTCATAATAAGAATTTATAATGTTTGACTTATTATAACTGAATCAAGACGTCTTAATGAGTTCTAACTTATTGAAAGTAATAATTCAATATATTGGAAAAACTTTACTTCACAAAAAATATTCTTTATTCTAATTTTCTTACTTTCTACCTACCAAACCGCAGACAATAGAACATTTTATTTTTTCCCTATCCTCATTTATAAGTTGTTCGAATATGATTAATTCAACATAATTGACTTCACATGACATTATTGTTCCAATATTTACAATTTCGAAACACACACACGACGTCATCAATAATTCATCTATAGAATTGTTCTGGAACAAATTTTAAATGAGACCGATTTTTTTCTAAGACAGATCCTGAATGCATATTTTTTATTCATCGATCTAGACCGATTTTTTTTTGAAGTACTCAATTAGTTCGGCCCACCAAAAATGATAACGGTATCAGACTGGTCTAGTATTCTCAGACCGACACCCCACACTAGTAGTTAGTCAATTCTTCTACCTATGGAAATGTAACTATGATGCAATATTTTTTTAGGAATTGTGCATAGCTTAACAATTCGCTAATTCTAATTCGGTCACTTAACGTTGAAATCACTGATTAGTGCAAAAGAAGCAGAAAAATAAACAGTTGACAACAAGGTAGAGTGTCAATTTATGATTATATGAGATAATACCGTCTCTTGTGGAAATTAGATTTTTGATCAAGATACGTATCATTTGTAGTGTAGGACCGGTCTTAGCTATTCTTCACTCAAACGTAGGATTAGAATAATATAAAAAACAAAGAAAATAATAAAAAATAACTAAAACGTATAAATAATAAGCTCTAGCCACACACTTTCTAATTCAATCTTCAGGTATCTTGTCTTTTGAAAGAGGTAATGTTCAACAGATGAAAGGACATAGTTAGTAACTACGTCATTTCAGCTGTTGTAGGTACCATAAAAACCGATAAGGACCGTTACAAGACTAAAAAATTGTATTAGGACCGAGCTGATAAGACTGTAGTCTTCTTCTTTTTTTTTTTTTTACCCCGATCCCAAACGAATTATAATTTGTATTTATTAATAAATATGTTTGTTAATTTAATTAATCAAAATATATAAATGATGTTTGTTTTTTTTTTCATAGTTTTTTTTCTTATATAAAAACATATTTCCTTAGTTTTATAGTTAAATAGAGAGAAACAAAATATTTTATAAAAATCTTCATTTTTATTCTAAAAATGTCTTAGTGAAGAACCGGATAAGTTTGAAGGTTATAGAACAACGAACACTTGAATTCTAAATACGAATTCTATAATGTCATTAGTGAAGAACCGGATAAGTTTGAAGGTTATAGAACTTGATTTATTCTAAATACGAATTTAACTTGTTCAATCCTCTTTAACCATTTATCTGACTTGAAAACCAACCTTTTCAATTGTTTGGGTCTTAGTGCAAGAGGAAATGTAGTCTCCCTGGTGTATGCTTTATTTATGGTCTTAAGAGCCACCCACAAAGACTGATAACAATAGACTAGAATGGACTGAATAAATGAGGACTGACACAACACTTCATCTGACAGTTTGGGTGACTTCGAACACTTTAACACCTTTGTTCAAAATAATGTGGAGAAAAAAATCATGACATAAAAAATATATTCTATGATTAAATGTATTCAAATAGTTATTTTTGAATATGGATCTAACTGGTAAAATTTGGCTCATAAATGAATTTTCCATGATCCAAAAAATGTATCAGTACACGAACTCATCCGGTTCTCTTCTACATAATCAATAGCAGAACTAAGTACCATAAAAATACCTAATTTCACAAAGCTATGACATTTTGCATTAATGCTTTAATCTTTGCCTAGATTCAGAATGTATTTGAGACACTAGATCTCTTCAAATTCGACTTTTTTCATAAAAAATACATAAACTGGTATTATTTCATTCTCCAAGCTCTGAACTAACAAGTGGTAAAAATAAGTTTGATTTCAAACATTGGATATGCTTGCCTCACAAGTCATTTAGCTCTTTTGTTGTTGTTTTTTATAATGCAGCAACATTCGAGACAGGATATCTATACAAAAGTTAGTACTATTGCACTAAAAATGGTATCAAATGAAAGTTAATAAAACTTTCTTGAATATGGAAGTAAATGGACTACTTGTTAAGCTTTTAATTATTTTTAATTCACAAACAGACTTACTTTTTATGCATGGACAAGAAGGGCATCATATTTTATGCAAACAAATACTGCTCATAATACACATTTATAATGAGAAGAAATCAATAAATATTTAAATGAATGAAGAATGTAGTAGAATGTTTTCATAAGTGAATAATATAGAATCATAAGTTGGATAAATTTTCATTATTAATACAATATGAAATGTTAAGAAGAATTGCGTTACTATAAAAACATAAATAAGCAATATAACTTAAAAATACACTTCCTAACAAGAATACATGAGCTACCCTCCAAATTTAGAGATAAACAACAAAATATCTTGCGGATACAGATATAATTATTGAACTTAAATCTTGCTGTAAATAATTTCACACTTAGTTAGCTTTGATGAAATGAGAGCCTTGGCACTTAAAAAAGCAAGATGCATGGCTTGACATCCGTATGACGATTTTCTGGATGAAAGACCGAATAAAATTAAAGCTTTAATTTTCCCCATGTTGTAATTTGTCATTTTTATGTTCCATGGTAAGAACTTTTTAAGTATTACCACAAAAGGATAATCAAAAAGGGTTTAGAATTGAAGCTCATAGAAACATAGACAACATTGTAGTCACAGTAATTAATGCCACAGCGAGAAACAAAGTCATCAATATACAGGGTGGACAAGGTAAATCTGAAATCAATTTAACGGCTGATTATGACAGTTGTATAAGATATAGAAAGATTATTTTTATCCATTTAAAGGCCACATTAAATTTAAAATGATTATTTATCATGAAAGCTTCCATTTTGATCACAATTTTTACCCGGCGCCTGAATGCCTTGCATGCCCTTGCTACCTCGTGCAAACTCAGGTCCTTCATTGTATTGAAGATGGAGTCCTTCAAAGCTACAATTTATGTATGACTGTTCTTGCAGGAGATCCTCTCCACCCTGCCTCACAAGTAAAAATCACATGGATTGTAATTGTAATTGTCTACAATCAACAAGATAGTTTTTGTCATTCCATTACTCTCTAAAATCAAGGTTTATTATTAAACCATAGAATCAAAATCCCAGAATTGAGTATTCCTCCCATAAGCAAAAAAAACTGTGAGGATTGACTCCCGCCCCCTTCCCCCTTCAAAAAAATTAACTCAATCAAATAATGGTCTAACAAAGAAACAAAGGAATCAATATTGCTTCCCTACTTCGTACAGAACATCCACCAACTCAGATCCGAAACATGACTTAGGCAAGCAGCCCGACTATTCACAACGTCAATAAGTCCATTAATAGCGGTATTGGCATAGAGATTCAAGAATATGGAGCACTGATACACACAGTAGTCCTTTTTGGAGACCAACATTCTATTCTGACAAAAAATATTGTGGCTTTCATACTCGTCAGATGCCAACCAGATTGACTCTGTCCTTCTGGGCGCATGTCGAGGCCAGGGTATGCCTGAAAAGGGCATTGGAACCCGAAGCTCTCAAGGACTAAATAAGGACTGACAAAGCACTAATTATACCTACAAATATTTATATTCAAAGTTCTTTATGTAACGATAAGGTATTATCTAAATTATCATGTGCATAGTTGGCAAAAAAAAAGGTCAAATTAATTAAATATTCACGGAGATATTTAATATTTAAACTGGTTTTAATAGCATGTAAAAATATCTACCGGTCGGTATTATTGGATTAAAAGAAGGATCGGTTCATGCTTTTAAAAAAATAACCCATATTATGTATTATGTGGAAATTCTAAATAATTTGAATTAGTTATATCTATTACAAATTTAAAGACAGTTTTTTTGTTCTTTTGTTTTTTTTTAAGACGAATTTTAAAGATTTGGACAAAATTATAACTAATGTAAAAATGCTAATATTTTTTGGTGAATAGAGATTGTCCAGCAGAAATGTTCAGTTATATTAGCTCAGTACCTGTTCTTCCTATTAGTAATAATTTTTTATACGTCCGGGGAGACTATTAGTTTTTAAAAAGGAATCTAGGATCTGGATGATATTTACGTTTCAATTCAAAACATGGTTCCCGGGTGAAAAAAAAAATCAAATAATATATTGTATAGTACATTTACACAGTTATCATATTTAATTTGTGGTGTACCAAAGTATTGGAATTATAAAGAATCGGCCTTTTTGAAGCTTCTTCCTACAACTGTGCTTACATAATTATATACATTATTAAACAAAAAGATCTAATTTTATTATTTTAAATACTCAAATGATAAAGAGAACTAAGAAGCTCATAGACTAATGCAGGTTTAAGACTAGAGGCTCGTACCTGTAGGGGCCCGTATAATATTATCTTTTCTTTAATTTTAGCATATAATATAACCTCCATAACAAAATTTTCAAAATTAACAAAAATTCAAGTCCATCCATTGAAAATGAAAGTATATTAAGTAGTGCAGGCAATATATCTCGAAAAGTTTTTGATTGAAACATATATTTCGAGATAATATGTGCTATAGAAAAAATCAACTTATTATAGTAATTAACTATTTAATTTAAATCAACTTATTATAGTAATGAACTATTTAATTTAAATCAATTGAAATATTGCAAGACATTAAGAAACTATTTTTAATTACTCATTTTTCAAACTAACTTCTTTCTGCATGTATTTCATAATTTATTCTCTAAATATATTTGTAATTTTGAATTAGTTTTTTTAAACATTCAAAATAATTTCATGAATAAAGATTTACCTTAATTATTAATGAGAGGATAAATTATTACTAGAATGACTATAATTTTGATACGGTGTTTTCTATATACTCTGGATATACTTGAGAGAGCAATAAAAAAAACCGTTCTGCATATTCAATTCTACATGCACACACCTGCAATATTTTCTTAATAAGACTGCATTGTTATTTCTTTATTCAAAGTACATCAGAGATACTGTATACAATGCACCCCGTGACTGTTTTTCATTCAGACAGACGACATACAGATAACCTACACTTAATTAATATAGATGTGAAAAAAAAACAAATTTTCAAGTATATATTAAAGCTACCTTAGCGGACGTTGCAAACATATTTATACGCCCCGTGCTTTAGTTGTTCAAACATGTACTCAAACATGAATTCTGTTGAAGTTTATAAGCTAATAAATAATTTCTTTGTAACTGTAATAATGAAAACAGACTCAAACACTATTCTTTTGTTGACCAGCATAGTCTTGAAACTTTAGTGCAATCGTTTTTGATACCAACTGTTCGCGAAGAGAGATGCTATATTCCCGCAGTTCTAGTGTTCAAGAACGTTAGATCAATTTTTATCATACTAACCATAGAGTTAGAATTAAAAATTTACAATCGTGACATTTTTATCTTATAAAAGAGATATATCAAATTTAATTACATAGTTTATATCAAAGTAATCGTAATTGATGGATCTAAATTATATATTAATTCAAATTTTTAGTTGATTAAGTTTAGTGTGAAATTTCAAAAAACACTGGTTAAAACGAAAAAAACTAATATTTATATTTAGATTACTTAACAAATAGGATAGATATATTGGTAAGTGTTAATGTGTATTTTTTTAGAATGTAAATATCGTCAATGGTCATAGGTATACTAAATGATCTTTAAATAAATATAACTATTACTAATAAACATTTTTGAAAATAATAACGTATCAGCGACCAAGTAGCATTATAGTTTATACTCACCTCTGTTGGTTGATTTTTTATGATAATCTCTCGGGACACGTATTTATGCTTACCTCAATTTAGTAAAAATTAACGTCTCTTGTGATGAGATTATAAAATACAATATATGTTATTTATTTATTACATTAACTTTTTCAGATAATTTGTCCTAAGAAAATAACACTTTTTCAACACAACCTCTGAATGAAGAACATGACCTAGCTACCTCTGCGTGGTCGAGATTCTTGGCTGCTGAGGTGATTGATCGATTAAGAAAGGTTATATTGTTATGGTGAGTCCAGCAGGAACTGTCTTCTAATCTTCTCTCAAAGTAGTTATCGCTTGGATTTAAATCTGGAGAGTCTGGAGGCCATACCTCAGGTTGTCAAAAGGGATTAACATTGGTCTTCAACGATTTAAATGTTCTCCAGGATTTTTATTATGGTGCAGTGTCTTGCTGGAATGTGTAAGGCCTGTCATCAGCTTCATCCAGGGTACAACAACCGTTTCTAGAACATCCATGTAAATATCTCGTTTGATTCGGTGGGCAGCACTAAAGAAATAAAAATCCATAAAATGCCCTCAAATGATGTTGACATCCAATGTCATAATAGCAACCGGATTTTTGTTTCTGAAGACAACACGGACTTTGTAAACATCTTGGCATATCCACCTATCATT
Source organism: Lepeophtheirus salmonis (assembly GCF_016086655.4). NCBI lineage: Eukaryota > Metazoa > Arthropoda > Copepoda > Siphonostomatoida > Caligidae > Lepeophtheirus > Lepeophtheirus salmonis. The sequence goes on from NC_052144.2 coordinate 22,323,732, forward strand.
TTGGTTGTTAAATGATCTATCTCCACTGAATAATTTTTCACCAGAAAAGAAATGAAGGTAACCACCTGTGGATTTTAGAGAGGAAATAAGTATCTTACCGTTACTCTTTTGGCCTTCGTTGGATCAGTGAGGAGATGATGATGCTTTAGGAATTAAAATCATCATTAAAAAGTCGTTAGATGGTTTCCTTGTTCACCTGGCGATCTTTTGGAAACTTACTTATTAGTTATTACATTATATGTATAAGTTTCATTTAATTAAACGTTTAATTGAAGAATCACTCTGAATAAAGTTTCTTCGATTAAAATGATATGCTAAGCTAGAGTTGACTTTCAGGGCGCGGGCTGTTTGTACATTTTCAAAATTATGTTTTATTTTGGTGTTGTGGGTTGGATTGGGTCGCATAATTGAAAAATTGGGACTTATGGGTCCTATCTAAAAAAACCTGTGATCATTAGTTAAAATAAAAACAATACTAATTTAGAGTATATGGGTATGACCATGGTTAATAGATATACAATGATATACCATAACGCGTGTACGACTGATGTTCAACTTCCACCATGCTTTTCAATATTGATGTTATAGTTTATGAGTGGTTGTGCTTTCTGTCAAAATCTTTCTTTCTTCCCCAGCTGTCGGTACAATATATCAAATTGAAAATTATATTAATAGTGATGTCTTAGACTATGATTAGTTCCATGTTTTGTCAAAATCTGTCTGTGTTATGCAGCATTACGTACGACACATCAAATTGGAAGTTTTAGCAAGCACAATTACACGATGGTCTAAAAAAAGTTGGTACGTGTGCACTTTTTTTCTTTTTTCATGGTCATAGTGTTAATATTTCTCTATGAAAGAAAAAATCGTGCTAAAATTTAGTGTATTAAAAAAATGAAACATATACTCCAATACCCATCATAAAAGCAACATTATATAGCAAAATTCAGGACTTGGAAGGCATTAAAGTAAAAACCTACAGATGTTACTGTTATTTGAGCTGCAGAATATGAAAATAATCTTTAAATAGTCAACTAAGCGAGTTATTTATATTTAATTTAGGAGCTTCTCAATTTATCTTTATGAATAAATTTTCAATTAAAAAATTAAAATTAAAAAAATCACTTAAGACAGGCCCTTGTTTTGACAGCAAACCTTTTGATGTTTTAATATAAGGTTTATGCTTTTTGTTTAGATATAATATACGACAATTGAAAGAAATATTAACTTCCAAATATGATGTATAATTTTACTTGATTTTTTTACATATTTTACGAACTATATTCAAGATCACTTAATAAATAATTTATTTGTTGAATGCTTGAATGTTATTATAAATTAATATTACCATTTATTTTGATTTATATAGTTATTTGACTTTGAAATATGACTTTGAATAGAAATAATACTTTATAAACGTGATTTTTTTTAAAGGCTTTAAAGGCTAAAACTATTGTGGTTGATGATTTTATTGGTTATTTTGTGTTATACGGCTTCAATAAAAGTAATAAACCGGATTTAGCAGGTGGGCAAAAATGCTGATATTTAGTGATGAAACTTGTATGTATTTTGGGGATGTTATAAAAAAAGAAACCGAAAATCAACATATTAACCCTGACAATTTGAAGAATGTTTTGGAGGAGAGCAGCTTAGCTGTCAAGAAGTTTCAAAATACCAGCTGCAATCATCAATTATACTCTCTGAGTCCAGCAAGGACTTACAAACTACAGAACAAATCCCCAAGGTTACTTTACGTCTTTTGGGAGCACACACGAATGTTCAGTCAGGTTTCGAATATAATTGAATGGTGTAGGAAAGGATGTTCTCTACTCAGGATTTAAATAATAATTACAACATCTGAGTAAAAGAAAATATATGCTTCATATTACCAATTCGAAAAAAAGGGTGGCCTAAAAAAACAACAACTATACTACATATATATAGTGCTATCATTTATTCAATATGGAACCTTCAGCCTTTATTACGGCCTCCAAACTTTTCCTAAATTTAACACACTCTTTCCTAATGCTCTTGACATTTTTTTGTTTTTTCATCAATTATTGGGAGTTGCTTGATATAGACATCCCAAAATTTAAAATAACAAATTTGTTCTTGACTGATTGTATCTTCTTAAAAATGATACCAGTCCGGTTTTTTTTCTTCGTAAACTATATTAGAATGTAATCTATCCAATGAAGAATATTAGCTTATGTGAAGTATTCAAATCTTTAAAACTGATCAGAGCACTACCAGTATTTGTATTTCCTTTTTTGAACGATATTACAAAATATTATTTATAAAAAAATTTCTATTATTCAAGTAAACACCCAAAAATATTATAAAATAATCATTTATGAATAATCTCCTTTAAGGAGTGATGTTTTTCATTGAACTACTTAAACTTTATATAATTTGGATTTGTAATAATTTAATTAAGCAAACAACCCAAATACGAAAATTAAAATGAAATATCAAATGACGAAGAAGTCAATGGGAAATAATTTTATTAAATATATTTAATAATTGGTTTTTGTAATAAAAGAAAGGAAAAAAATAGAAAATTTAAAACAATTAGGGAAAAAACATATGTACAGTAATTTATCATATTAATGTATTTAAACTTCGATATGTGGCCTGTCAACTTAAAAGAATTTTAGAATGATGGTTCTCAAATATGAAAAATTGGTTTATATTACAAACAGTATAGGCATTACAGTAATACATCATTTGGGGGTATGGGTTTGTGGCTTAACCCCAAACATTGTTATATATTACTTATATATATATATAGCTTTATTTTATCGATGTACTATCTGCGGGTGCCCGTGCTAGAGGGGTGAATAGAGGGGAATGAAGTTAGAAGAAAGGAGATAGATGTAGAAAGAAACAGAAGGAGAAAAGAGGGGGGGGGAGACAGAAAGAAGGAGAGACATATAGTAAGAGAAAAGAAAAAAGAGATGGTATTTTGGTCAAAAAAAGGCTCTCAATGACATTGGAAGCCAACAATAATATCATAGGAGCATGCATTTTATATGTTTACTTGATTTGTGCCTCCATTTTGGATCCCATTTGAGATTACACCAAAAACAGAGTTATAAATATATCTAAAATAAAAAATTTGAGGACGCTTAAGAAACTTTTAGGAGAGGATCAAGGGTTCCAAAAAGGGGTTAGCAAAGCTGCTTGGTATTACAGATATCTCTAAAAATCGATAACGATGAGGACACTATAGGTCATGAGCAAACTAAAAAATATATATTATCCCCAAAGTGGTGTGGCAGTTTGTAGCTTGTGTTGTTTGTTTTTTTATTGGTACATGATTTCAACAGACCTCTATGTGAGTAACATACGCATGTTATTTTTTATTCAATAATTTTCTTAATCAGAGAGTTGTAATATTTTGCCACGGTTTTATTCTCTATTGCTTTGTTTATAAAGAAATATATACAAGCAACGCACATGCCCTATTGTAACTCTTGTTATAACTGAGTACTAGCCCCTTTGCTTGGTACATTATAACATCTCAAATTTTGCTTTATGCGTGATATATGAATTTTAATATGTCATATGAACTAAAATCAATAATTTCAATGATATAAATAATGTCTATGGGGTTTTTATGTCCAAGTTGTAAAAGAGGGTCTCGAGTTGCAAATCTACTATTTTTGACTACTATGCATAGTTATCAATAATAAATAATTTCGATATTTGGCAAAATATTAACCTATATTCGTAAAATATTGATTTACTTTCAAAAATACCTTGAACATTTTCGTTGCATGACATTATTACTTGATATAAAATATATAGGAACATACAAGTTGTAGCAGAGAGCTATAACATCATCTACATTGATGTATTAAATTATTTTTGAATACAATTTCAATAATTTACGACATTATTTCTTTGCAAAATAAAAATATTCATTTTTAACCCATCTTCACTTTTATGTATATTGTATATTCAATGAGTAATTTATATATTTTCTTTAGTCCCTTAAATCAAATATATGTATATTTACAAAATGTTTCAAATGTTATTTATAACTTTGGGACGGGCAATAGTCTTGACACCACTTCTAACGGCGTTTTTAATATGTTGAGTGAGTTAAAAAAAGTTTCCTAACAAACTGAAAGCTTAGGTTCTCAGCTTGATTTATAGACCATAAACAAAACAAGCAAGATAATCCTAATGAAAGAAAAAAGATTGTTAGAAATTGTTTGATATTTGGAGACAAGCTTCAGGACAAGTCTAAGAGTGGTAGATCAACAAAGTTGAAGCAAAATAAAGCTTGAAGCTTTTTTCTGATAAAGATACAACCACTGATGACCCAGTCCACAACAAGAAAAATGACATAATCGTTTACTCTGGCAATACCAACACCAACTGGCACTAAGATCAAGCTGCCGGCTTCTATGATTATGTTAGGAATTAGAGAAGATATTCTCAATAGGTGGAATATGGTCCAAATTCGTTCTGTGTGTACATTTCCTACCCGTGAAAATTATTCAATAGTGAAATACAAATGTTGGTATAATTAGCTTAAATTAAGTTACTAAAGAAAGACTGAGGTGCACTGCCCAATAATTAGAGCTGGGCATAAGGATTAGTGCAAGGAAAAGTGGAGCAAGACATATGGTTTTATTATTATTTTTTTAATTGCATAATGTAATGATTTTGGAGGATGGAATATGACGTATTTTTGCTCTAGAAATATTTCATATGAAAGAGAATAAATACAAAATAACGAAAAAATTTAATATCATATAATAATATTTTCTTCAATTTCCTCCATTAAAGTTGCAAATATGATATGTAATACGATGAGAAATCAAGAACTAAAAATGATCACTCTACCCATGGCAGTAAATTACTAGTAAATAGATAGAGTAAAGTACCATAACGTATATTTTGATAGTAAGTGAAATATATAGGAGTAAATAAATAAAAAAACAATTAACTATTAGGTCGCTTTTTGGAGTTGTAAATGTAGATAGGTTGATGACTCTCTCTGTTCCTCATTGGGTCTTACAGTCGAGTACTAAACGTCAATTAATTTAATGTTCAATAGAAATTACGGCCAACATGCCACTTGAAAGGATTTATTCATCTCATTTTTGCTAACAACCAAACACAGTTAATAGACCCGGGTATAGATCCTGAATAGGAAAAAAATCTTGTTCTTGCACACTAGAACACCAATATAAGATCTTTATTCTTCCATCATGATAACCTTGCATGGTTTGTTTAGAGTATACTAAGTGTCTACAACTTTCTAATTAAACTAAACTTATCAAGAAATACTAGTGAAAATGGTCTGAATAATTTTTTTTCCATCATTCAATGTATATAAAAGTGTTAAAATGATACCAATTTTTTTGTATCAATTCCAGTAGCAAAATAGTAATCGGAACTTTGAAACGTTTTTATACTTTTTATAATAAATATATACCAAAAAAAATAGTTATTGTAGCGCTTGCAGGACTTCTGCCTAGAGTGGGGACTTGTTTTAACATTTGAAAACTTTTTTTCCTGTATAGAGAGTTTTATACATAGTAAATTTTGTTATTTAGAGTCTTAAATTTGAAGGAGTCCGTAATGACTTAGTGGAAATGAAAGTACCAGTTAAATATAGCACGTTTTTAAATGTATCATCATCCGGTACTACTGTAGTTCTGGTATACCGAACTACAGTAGTACATACTTAAATTGTGTTCATGAACTGTTTTATTCTTTTAGATATAAAAAATCTTTCACATAACTCAATCATCTGAGGAACAAAATAACAAACAATTCAAATATTGCTTCTTATTAGTTATAAGAAGAACTACATTTTCATCACTAGGAATATTGATTAAATAAAAAAACTTTGAGCTAACATATATTTTTCAGAATATTTCTTACTGATTTTGATGCAATAAATCAAATAATCCTATGTACATATGTATTTTTAAATATTATATTCTTTACATCATAATATTCTATTTGCTGAATTGAATACATATGATTTTTATGTATCCTGTATTGTGTGTATAGTACATTTATGCTTGTATATCCACATATACCTATACAGTGTAGAAAATAAGTATTTGATCCCATACCGATTTTATGACTTTCCTTTCTGAAAGAGTAAATAATGGTTTATAATTTGAATAGTAGGTTTATTTAAGCCTTGAGGAAGTGCACTGAAAATAGATGGAACTTCCTGTACGACAATGACGCAAAACATACAACCAAAGCAACAAAGGAGTGCCTCAATAAGAAGCACATTAAGATCATGGAGTAACCAAGTCTGTTTCCAGATTTCTTCGTACTCTTGATCAGTAGTTAAACTTATAATTTTGTCGAGCGATCAAATACTAAATTTCCTACACTGTGGATTCTAAGTTTCCAGCATTCAAGGGAATCCTGGAAACATATCATCACAAAATCAAATCAATGTGGTAAGGGGAAGTTCAGTGGGGATTTTGTTGGGAAGGATTTTTTCCTCACATACTCACACTTCTCAAATGATGAACACCGATCCTGAATTCTGAAACCTATTCTCAAGAGGGTTTTAATTTGACACTTTTTGAGTTTGTCACAAATTGACAACGATATTGAGTATTTTTCAGAAAGTTATTTTTTTTAAATTAAAGTATAGACTTTCAGCTATCAAATTAGATATTTTTTAACTTTCTTAATAAATTATTCTTGAAGCTATGAGCCTTTAAATACTAAAGCACTAATTTTCAAATTTAAACAACATAACTTGAGTTATAAACATAATACAGACATTTTAGGTTTTGAAATATATTCGCATAATGTATCCTTATCTTCAACACCACACATTTCATAAAGTTTTAAATCTTAAAAATAGCTAAACATCATTTATGGTACTTTATTACATTTTTCTGAAGACCATGAGGCTAATAAAAAATAAGCTCATCTCAGGAATAAAGAGATTAAATTGAACTGAATTCATTATATGTCATTCTTGTGACAAAAAAAAAAGTGTGATTTTGTTGGATAATGTTATTATTTGATTTAACGATTTGATTAATATGGGTTGATGAAAAAATTGCAAGCAACGACTGGCTAGAGAGCTTTCATTTTCAAAGTTGAACACACTAATGTAAGTCATTAAGCGGCAAAAATTCATATATACGTATTATGTATACTAATATTAAAATAAGTGTTTTATTTATTTAAATAAATCAAATAAGTAATATTTGGTAACATGGGACCATTTCATGTTATGTGTCTTTATCTTGATATCTTATGGGTTAAAACCATGTGATATACATTATTTTTTACAGCACAGAAAACTTAGATTTGGATTACATTCTATCATATTTATTCGTTGCAGATATTTCACAGAGCTGACTTGAAATGCAGCTGAGATATTTTTTTGTCTATATTCCCCTGTGCTACTTTAGTCTCTAAAGCGTTCACTAACAAAAACAAACAAACCAGTGCTCCCTGTATGCTACGTACAAACCACCTTCGAAAGTTTTTTGCATTTTTAGATAGTACCTCTTTTTTTTTTATTCAAGTCTTAACTTATACTGTAAATACATATGAATTATGATACACATAAAAAAGCAATAAAAAAATCAAACAGAAAGAGTATCTTTGTATACATGCACACACCTGCAATATTTAACTAAAACGACTACATTGTCTTTTTTAGATAAAAAATATGTATATGACATACATCAGAGTTCACTATATAAAGTGTACCCTGTATATACACCTGATACGATATGCATACCCCTACAATATCTGACTAATATGACTCCTTGTTATTTCTTAGATGAAAATACGTTTATAATATAGGGGAACATTAGGAAAATATATGCACAGTGCACCCTGTAACTGTTTTTAATACAATTAGACATAGTTGAATACATCTAAACTTTACTTATTAATAAGATATGTTGTGTGTAAAGCAAAATTCCAGGGGTTCCCATTCAAGTATGTAAAATTTAATAATGTATTATTTTGGTGTATGATATAGCTAGAAATATTTCATAATATACGTTTCATAAAATTAGCTCTGAGATAAACACAAGACCCACTCCGTATATAGCAAGGGCATTCAGGTAGAACTAAAAACAATGTCAATCCTCAATTATACTTTTAGTCCAACAGGGACACTCATTACGCCTCAGCTTTACTCTATGCCATTCATGTGTACATCCACTAATGGTTACACTTTATAATTTTATTTTTTCTTATCAACGTAGATCAATGGACAATGGCACTCCGGATATATTTGCGCAGGTTTGTGTCATGGTCATTTCTAAAGAAATAAATATACTTTATGCAATGGATGTCACGCAAGAGTCCTAGGTCTGATGGAGTAAATGTAATACTACAATGTTTACTTATACTTAATCAGTACATATGACTAATTAAAGGAACATCAAAAAAATTAATGGTATCTTCTCTCCTCAAGAATAAAATAACAACATCTTTATAAAATAAAGTATTGTTCAGGTTGTTCAAACTTGCACACTAAAAAATGTTTAGGATTTACAACCCTAGTGCAAGTCCTTTTTAGACTCAGAGTAGAATTGAGGATCCTTATCGGAGTAACTTCTGCATATGTCCATTCTAGATATGAATTTAAAATTATATTTATTTCCTTGCTCTCACAGCTAATTTAATGAAACAGGATAACAGCTAAGCTGCAATCCTCTTAAACATTCTTTCAATTGTCAGGGTTACCATGCTCATTTCGCTTTCTTTAATTTTACCTAACAAAAAAGCTTACAATTTAAAACACTAACTCACACTTAAAAGTTCCCAATAAATCTTCAGTGATGTCCTTTATAAATACATGTACTTAGAAGTGCTCTCATCAAAAATGAGAAACATAGTCGTTGCAGATTTGAAATATTAATAAACACTGCGCAAAATGGCAACCACTTAAAATTTTGCATGAGTTTAGGTTGTATTTTTTTTTAAGTATTTGTGTGATTTTAATAGTACTTTTATTTGGTAACTTATGTAATTATTTGTTTTTATTCGGAATCAGGATTGGCATTTTAAATTCGGAACAAGTATAGACCTCAAAATATTGGCAACTCTGAGATATATGTTTATGAAAGTATGCTCATCAGATTTAGCTGATAAAACTGTGTAAGAAAACATCCGTCTTCCATTCATGACTAGTTATCACTCACCTCCATTGCCAACTGCCCAGTCCTCCCTCAACATCCCTACACAACAACTACTAAATAGTTGAAAAACCTCAATTGTATGACGTCAATAAATAAATATGAATTGTCCGCGGATAAATTTTACTCTAAGACAAGTACATTTTATTCTAAAAAAGACCATAAAATTTACTAGTTCTTATATGTGATTATGTAGGCTTTTTGAACTAAATGTAAATGCAAATTCCTTTATTTGTTTACCCATATGAAAATTCAAAATTGAAAAAAGCTTTGAATAAAACTAAAAATTTGTTATTTGAAAGCACAACTATATAATATAATTGCTAATATAAATAAAATGTTGATAAAATTCTGATGGGAGCATTCATCTTATGTTATTATAAAAGTTATTACAAGAAAAATGTAAAAGTATTGTATATTCGATGTGTTCAAAGGCATTTAAAAGTTTGTATGTAATATTTACCATGATTTTGAATTTGAATAATCAGTTGACAAACATAGGAAATATAAATGATTTATGTTTCCTTAATTGGTGAGATGGAGTTGCACTGATTCCGTATAAGCAAACATTATAGTATTACAATTACTCAATCTGATCTATAAATTGTCTTTGAAGTTCCAATGTATTTCATAATGCATATTCCCTGTCCTAAAAACGACTGTGAATTGAACCTAGGTACATTGAGTTCAAGAGAACATATTCTTCCGACATTTAGAAATTGTTCACGAACACTGAAGTGTCGTATTTATGTATCACAATTCCTAGGTATTTCAACCTAATACAAACTGTGAATATTGATATCACAGAAATTATATCTACAATATCTTATACAAAACAAAATATAGAGAAAATGTTTTCCTCTATTCAGAACAACTGCATTCTAAAACAGTTTAATATTTATATTCTTGTGGTGACTTCGGATTAAGATTTGTTGTATCGAACAAATTCGATCATGTAAATAAGTTATGTCTGAATTGGTCCCATTTAAAGTTCGATATATTTATAATTTGTTGATGACTTCATGTGTCTTTTCATATGGTGAAAATCAATAAATACAATAATGTAATTTAAAGCTTAAAATGTTTTATATGTGTACAATTGAATGGGGGCAAGTCAGTTCATAAAATGAGACCCAAAAACCAGTCAACGATTTAAAAACGATTAAATATCGGTCCATAATATGATACTTTATCATAAGTATATTTGGATAACAAAAGTATTTTTGTATTTCCATATACAATTTTGTATGAAAAAGGCTTTCCATTCACCTAATCTAGGAGTATTTCGGTTCAGAAAAGACACAGAATACTTTTAATGAAAAATATGTGCTGTTCTTCCAAACCCCTTCAAAATGCACTATGATAAAACTCTTTTCTATGATTGATTCCTTGAAATGCTTATAATGATTAAGTTATAGAAAAGTTTGCCTTGCTCCTCTATTTTTATTTTTTTTTAAACCAATGTTTTACTATTTTTATCCGTATATATGTTACTGGTAATATGTATAATTAGGTATTGTATAGGATACCTAGGTAATGTATATTATTAATTAGGCATTTGAATTAATAAACATTTAAAAATAGATATTATTTTCAGGAAAAAAATGATAGCAAAAATAAGACTGAAAATGGAAAAGCTGGAATGACCTTAGTTATTATATTATTCGTAAAAACTACTCTGACATTCTGATGTTATACACAGAGACATTTTTCGATGAAAAAATCTTGTTAAATTTGGAAAAACTAGCTTATGAACTTTTAAGTTGTTTTTTTTTTACATAAATCCCACAAATAAAACTCAGGAATTAAATTGTTTATTTTTCATGAAATATTATATCAAGGTATTTTTGGTATTATTTATTTCCGGTTACATTCGCACTTTCCTCACTACTCCGACGCATGATTGCAACTGATTGTATCTCTAAGAAAAACTTTATAATATTTCCTTTCGAATGAAAACACGACCAACCCGCTATTATATCTACAGCCGAAATACCATGCATTATAAAAAAATTAGTTTTATTGCCGCACCCTGTTTCTATGTACTAACCATCCTCAAAGAGGCGTAGCTAATGTAGCGCTAATTGGTGGTTATTCTACAAAAGTGCTGGGTATGAACTTACTTTAAAATTAAAGTGCATTGATTTACCTAAATAGTAGCTGTCTTTTCAAAATGAAATTACATTTGTAACTTCATTTACGTATTATTAACAGGGGTATAAGATACTCTGTTGAATAATACTATTTTATTGTGTGTTCAGTACTTATCAAGATATAAAATCATATATTTCATAATATTGGATTTGACTATTACGACAAATTAAAAATTATAATTTGTTGTATTTGGTTTACAATAAAAATGATTTAAATCTGGCTTATAAAATATATGAATAATAATAATATATTATTAAAATTGATATGCATACGCCATATTGGAGAGATCAATTGCATTAAGCTCTTGAGAGCTATCCATATGAAAAAAAGAACAACAATGACAAGACACAGAAGGAGTTTAATTGAACAGTCTTAATATTTGAAACAATTTATTAACTTTCAAAAGAATACGTATTTATATGAAGAAATGGACTTAAAAATAAATTAGTGTGACAGTCCATTTTCATACCACAAAAAAATTAGAAATGATCATACAAACATAAAGTGAAAAATAAGTAGTTAATTGAATACACTAATTTTGGTAGCAGTTAATTACTTCTTTTTTTTTTTTTTTGGTAGATAAAAGTCTTCAAAAAAGGGTGTTTACTCCATTATTCACAGGCAAGTTTGGAATCGAAACTAGAGAGTGCTATTCCAAAAGCCTGAAGAGCACACATTGGATATCGATAGTCCATAGTAAAAACATCTTCAGCAACCCTTCCAAACTGCATGACAACATAGTCTGTATCCGATTCATGCACAATTTGAAAGTTTTTAACACTGGCTTGTGTGACACGTCCATGGAAGTTTAGAACGTAGCTTTGGGTTTCATCATTCCAAACAGGAGTTTTATTCCTAAGCTCAAGAATACCTTCCAGGTTTTTAGATTTGTAGCGCTCTATGAGGCCATCATGCTCAGAGAGTGCTTTAAATTCGATTCGATTTCCCTCAGCGTTCATTCCCGGAAGAATCACAGTCATTCTTCGAGGACCTTTGAATCCTAGTACATTTGTGTCATAGAGTATGCCAACAAGCTCCTTGCGTTGTGATGTCTGATCCTGAAAAATAGATGAAGAGTGATGAAAAAATAAGAAATATCGAACTTCTTAAATGACTTTGATTGATCAAGGTATTTCTATTCTATTTTCATTATTTATTTAACAACATAATTAATTTGTCAATTTTAAAGCGTACTAATAGAATATTTTTATAAATGAACCTTCTTTTCATTGAACGGAATGATAGATAGTTCATCCATCTTCTTTCCTCAAAATACAGTGTATAAATGTCTTTCTATGTATATGCATACAACCAATATTGGCATCAGTATTAAAATAATATGTAGATTGTACTATGTATATACCTACTCTCCAAACTCTACGATCCTAATATATATGTACATTAATCAAAAAATATACTCTACATGGAACCCACAATTTTATTTTCACTTCCTTTTTTTTACTAACTAATGGCTATTTTTATAGCGGAATATAATTGTTAAAAATTGACCAAAAACGAGTGTGTTATTTTCCAAAGCTTTTACCATTATGTATCCTTTAATCCTTGAGGAGGGTATATCCAAGTATACAATGCTTATGCTCATAAATGATGGTTTGTTATAAGTGAAAGTCTCATGTTGGATTTGGAGTAAAATTGTGGATCCACATCGGATTAAGGCCTATCTATTTATTTCCTAGATACGGAACCTCATAATTATTGATTATTTCCTTAATCTAATTTAAATCAAATTAACATTTTAACTGATCTAAAACCTTCAAAAAACAAATACTCTCTTGTATATAAAGGTTATGTTATAAACACTTTAAAAGAAATCCTTTCATGTCTTTATTAATTTTTTACATCTAAAAATTTTTTGTAAAGTTGAAGGAATTAAAATATTTTTTTGGTTAGATCTATTTATTTTGTATAATTATAAATTAAATTTATTGTTTTTTTAAAAAAATTTTACGAGAATTGAATTAAGGCAATTGTGCGATTGTTTAAGTTTGAATAAACGTTGAAGAGATAATACTTTTTTTAAATAACTGGTGCTAGTAGGGAATCTTCATTGCATTTTTCAACTTTTTCTTCAAAAAGTAAAAAGATCCTAAATTAACTGGAAGCTTAACACGATGTAATTATCCTTAATTGTTGAACAACTACTTAGTTAGTAAGTTCAACAAATTAACAAAGAACAATAAAAATAAGTTAATTTTTAACCAGCTTTAAATATTTTTGTACAAGACAAACTTATATGCAGATAAGTAGAATCTATCTTCCCAATTACTTAAACCTAATATTTGCAAAATTATTTATTAACAAAAATATAACGATAACGTCCTCGAATATGGTATTTTTTAATAAGCTCGGATATAAGGAATGAAGGGAAAAAACTGAAGACTTCTCTAAATGACAATCATCTCCAATAAAACTTATAAAAAGTTACTCTATGATATATATACGACTATGACTTCTATTTGATATTCCGTTATTGCACAAAAATGTAGTTATTTTCTTCTTAGTTATTTTGTTTTGTATATTATTTATCTATTTTTACACAATAATAAAACTTTCCATTGTCTTGACATAATATACAAAAAGAATAACAAACTTAGCATTCTGTTTAAATTCCAAGTCAAGTCAATGTTTGTGGTGGAATTGACTCAAAAATTAAAATCCTATCTACAAGTATTCATTAGTATTTGTTTTATATCAAAGGAATTAGTTACGGCCTAAAATTATTCTTAATTCATTAGGGTAACAAAAAAATGAACTTTACTGTTGTCTAAGGTTTAGAACCAAAAAAAGATACTTCTAACTGGATCATCCATGACAAAAGATTATCAAATTCAAAAATTCCACAGTCCACGAGGGTCTACGGGATGAAAATTCATCTGAGGAATATGTTAACAAAGTAAAGTCGACCCTTTTCTTGGAAATGAAATTCCAGGATAAAAACAATGAAATACCTATTCAGGCATAGTAAAGAATCTAAATACTAATTAATCTAAATCTAATTAAAAAGAAAAAATATCATTTATATGAGCTTTTATAGGCATCAGGATATAATATAAATAAAAAACTTCAAAAATATTTTTTAATAAGAACAATATCCTAAAGAGACTTTGAAATCCACTTGGTCACATTATATAAAAAAAGTAAATATTTATAACTATGCACCATGCCTGTGAAAGTATGTATATTCGGACGAATGACTGTAAATAATAACATTAGAAATTCATAAAAAATATTATAATCATAGAAAAAAAATATATAATTTGCATCAAAAAATATAAACATATTCCTTATATTAATCATAAACTAGCTTTTATCACAATTAAGTAGAATATATAGACATGGAAATTAATGCTACAACTGTTTATTTAAAAAGAGACTTTGAATTCCATTAAAGGGTTATAAGCTTTGTTTATCGCCACTTTTCGAAATAAATAAATGAAATAAAATAAGATACAGATTCAGTAGAAATATTTATAAAATTATGTAAAATTCGCCAACACAAGTTTTACGAATCGTATTTTAAATTTGGTGATTATTTTAATGATGAAAAATGGCTCTGAACGATATTAATCTCAAATTACAATTAACCAAGATATATCAGAAACAAGAGAACTAAGTGAAAAGTTGAGCTCATTTTTGGATTATACGCTCAAAAATCAATTATATTGCTGTCTTAAACTCAACGGTGCACATTCTGACCTCAAAATTGTTCCCTTAAGGGATCAATGTGTTTACGAGTATCGATGCCCCTCTAAAGTATTTTTAACTTCGGATCTACTCCTTTTTCGATAAAATGTGTTCATTAAATATTATACATCATATTTATATTGGTTTTAAATTTAATATTTTGGTTTCTTTTTGATGAAATAAATAGATATGATTTAAGCTAGAGTTTTCTAAAATTCATTATAATTTGATTAAACCCATTAACTAGAAAATAAATTCGCAATTTATCTTGTAATTTTCTGATTATAACATCTTTTGTAAGAAGCGTCCACAAGGGGTGGGCTGGCAGGGCTGTAGCCCCAAAAAATAAGGAAATTTTGCTTTTTACAACAAATGTTTTTATTTTGAAAATTTAAAAAAAAAATGATTTTCTGTTAATAGCTATGGATTTTTGAAATTGTTCTCAAAAAAATTTAATCAGGAAATATTTTGAGAAAAGATTTAATATTTTGTGAGCAGCACAGGATTTTGGAAAGTTTTTACCAAAACTTAATATTTGAGGTTTTTTTTTTTCAAAAACTTAATATTTTAAGAATAGCCATGCCATTGATTTTTCAAAAAAAAATCCAAAAATTTAATATATTTTTTTTTTTTTTCAAAAATCATTTTTTTGTGAATAACTTAGTATTTTTGGAAATTTTTCCCCAAAAATTTAGTTTTTCTAATTTTTAGGTTTCTATTTTTCAAAAAAAGAATCTAAAAACCCAGCTTTTTACAAAATATAATCCTGCGGACACCCTTGTTTGTGTATATATATATGTTATATTTTGCATCTTTTTATAATTTCGAAGTCCAAGGTCATTTACTTATTGTTGTTTTTTTAATCACAAAATTTCTATCAAAAACAGCCAAAATAATAATGAATGCTAATCAACAGAAAAAAAAATATTTAATTTCATATTCAATACTTGAAATTTTTGACAAGATGATCATAAATAAAAGGTTAAGTACAGCTGTAATATTGATTTGATTTTAATTTTATGAAGGAAATAGTTAGTAAAAGTTTGAATAAATAATCTATAAAACTTTTTTTTAAGATTTCAGCAATTAACCTCGATAAACTTCTAGTTAAGAAAATCAAATCATTATTGCAGCTGAAGTAGATATTTTAGAACCAAATATTTTTTTGTATATGAAATCCATACTATTTACGCTTCAAATATTTTTCTTTCAGAGTAAAAACTATGAACAAATTCAGATGTTATTCTATTTTTAACAAACCCAATAAAACATGGTGATTTTATAAGCTTTAAAATGCATCTTTCAACAATGGATAATCGCATATATAATATCACATATACATATGTAATTAACATAACATTTTGCAAAAAATAAACTAACTATTTATGCAAATTACGGATATTTTTATCTCTCAAAAGTTGTCTCAACCTATAACAAGGGTAAAAACACTCCAAAAATTAAAAATAAAATTTTCAAAACCAAATTAGATACGGAAAAACTAATTAAAGAATCGTTATCCGTGCTCCAAATACTACTAGAATAGAACATGAAATGTAAGTTATTTTTGAAACAGTAACAATATTCGAGAAGAAGCCATAAATGGCAAGATATTGAATGATGAAGATAATTTCCCATGAAGAAGGAACACAAAAAAACATGGGAAAAAGAAAACGCCTAGTTCTTATAATTTGTGATAATTATTTTTTTTCCAAACCTTATTCGTTTGGTGTGCCATGACAATTTGGAGGAGTGGGGTTAGTTGTCACAAAATTCATTCTTGAGTATATTACTTGGCGTGTAGAAATGACATGGATACTTTTTTTTTTTTTTTGCAAAATTCACAATAATATTCCATTTTTGGGACAAATTTCATACATATTGTTAATGGCAATAATGTCAATTTTATGTTCAACTTATCCCATCGATGGGTCAAAGTTTGAACAGTATTGATTATAAATAAATAGTTATGTTTATCAGTATGTCACATTGCTCAGAATTTGATATGCAGCAACATAACTTATTTTTTCCAAAGGGCAATATAACAAGTTTTATAGATCAAAAAAGTTATAATTTTGTTTCATAATGAAAATAAACCTCTAAGCTTTCGTTTAACACAGTATTGAGACTCATATCAGATAGATGACATCACCCAATGTCCAATACCGAGTGATTTTTTTCTTTGTTTCGTTTCTCTTTAAATAATTTTTCATTTAGAAGTTTTAGAAGGATAAATATGTAATATAAATGCCATTTGACTGGACAAAATATCTTGTTCTTTAACTTTTGATGGTTATTTAATTAATTAAAGATTTAAAAATGTTGGTTTTTTTAGGAATAAATTCAGTTTTAATGATTCGATTTGAACAAATTGCACCAATTTAGAATTTTTGCATGACACCGGATCTCTAGCATTATCATTGAAGTTATTCGAGTAAACATAATTGTGCAAATTTTCAGTTATTAAAATTAATTTATTAAAATGTTGTTTTTTTCTGTTTGTTTTTTATATATTAGAAATTGAAGCAATTATATGATTTGCACCAATCACACAAATAAAAACTCAGGAATTAAATTACAATTAGTAGATTTTTCATGAAATATTACATCAAACCATTTGTTGGCAATATTTATTCCCTATTACAAACACACTTTGGTCACTATTTTAACGCTTGAGAACGACTGACTATATTTCTTTAAAAAAAATTGGATTTTTGCCTTTACAATAAAATAACGCCCACCCCGCTAATACTTCTACAGACTGATAGCGACGCATAATAAAAAATAAGTTATGTTGTAAACGCCCTTTGATTCTGATTGGTGATTTAAATGTAGACCTCAGAAAACGAAAAAACTCCTACCCGAATGTGGCAATACTTGAGAAATTAATGAACTTAACTTAGTCGATCTTTTTGTGAACTCCGATAAGAATGAAATTGTTAAGTGGACTAGCCTCCAAGATAATTTTTTATTATCACAAAAAAAACAAAAAAAATAAATTATAGATTCGATCCTTTATTTGATCACAAATTGATCGACCTGGAATTTTAAACCAAACCTTGTAGCAAAAAATTTAGAATCCCAAATTGGGTTAATGACGATAATAAATTCAAATTAAAAATAGATTGAGGATTCCATTTGACTCTACGTAATCCTCCAATAAACTTAATAGAATATTTACAAAAATTATTCAAGATACACTTATTACTTTAATCAATAAGAAAAGGAATGCAGAGATTCTGATAAAGGAAGAAGTCGACGACATAATGAAGAGAGGTTCCTTTTTTACTCGAGGCATAACGAGGGGCATTTTTAACATTAGAAAAATTTCTGAGATTTCTGAAAAAGAAATTAGGAAAAATGTTCAGATGGAAAGAAACTCGTACAAAAGATTGAAATGTATGGCAAAAAAAAATTGACTATCCACTCGAGGAATAAAAAAGATAGTAACTGAAAATGAAGTGCTTAAATAATCAAAGTCCATTCTCAAATATTTCCATGAGTGTTACACAAAAAGTGGGATTTAAAGCATCCGGCCCAGATAAAATCAAAATAAGGTATTTACTTTATATCCTGAGGAAAATATTCCATACCTATTGAGATTTGAAGCCAATATAGAGACAAAATGGTAAGCTCCCTGGTATTCTTACACATTTCACAGGGCAGAATCTCTTTGATTCATAAAAAAAAGGTGATGGGAAAAGGATACGCCTTTTGAGACCATTAACAATACTAAATGAAGCACATAGAATTTTGACCAGAGTATTAACTAAGCAAATGAACTTATATTAAATAGAAAGATTGGCCAATAACAAAAAGGGTTTCTACAAAAGAGACATATTGCAGATATTTCAGGGAATATACGGACTGCTATTGACTCCACAAGATTAAAAGACACATATGGATCAATCATTGCACTTTACTTGAGTATAGTTTTCAATTTGATCAGTCATAAGTTTACCCTGAAGCTGTGAAAAAACAGTAACCAATATGTTTCTTTAACCTTATTGGTGCAATTTTGTTCAATGGAACTTTTTTTTTTTTGGTGGATGGAGCCCAGAGTGACCCCATAAAGTTAGGGAAAATCTGCAGACAAGGGTGTTCCGTGTCTCCCCTTCCTTTTTCTAACTGTAATCGAACATTTAAATTTATACTTAAATCGTAAATACAAGGGCATTGGGATTTGTATCCGATAAGTACGACATTTGGTTTATTTATACACGGATGACCTTACGCTTATGATTGAGACAAATTCATGCAAAAAATTGGAAAATAGAGTCAAAATTATATTCTTTTTGCTTTCGAAAAGTTCACCAGGGTTTCAAGAATAAGGGTGAGTTTCGACAAAACTTATAACCTCCCTATAGATCACTGGCATCCTTCGTCCGGTTTGAAGATGGGTGCTTGTGCCATTTAACACAGTCAATATCTTCGGAGGTGAATGGAAAGGGGATGAAAACACTCATTCCAATTGGAGTAAAACTAACTCAGCCTAGGAAATATAACCTACAAAAGAGATCTTTGATAGCAAATTGATTCCACAAATTGTATAATTGATTCTGCTATCCTTTCGGTGGGGGGATGAGTCGTTAATAGAATGGAAATCAATGGCTTGGAGAATCGTTTAATAAAAGTTACATCCCTACCCTAAAGAGGTCACGGTCCTAATTAGTAGCTAACGTTTTACCAAAAATCTATCTCAACATTTTCAAAGATGTAATTTCGAAGCTCAATAGGAATGGATAAATTTTATATACGGTCACGGTGTATGATTGTTTGTATTATTAATTATTTATTCATAGTAAATAGAGTGTATTACAAACAAGTAAATAAATTCAAGATTATTCTGATATATATTATTAAAGTACGAGTAAAAAGACTTATTATATTTTGTAATCTTCAAGGATGATTTAGTGCTTAGAGATTTGTAGTTATAATCATTAACCATGGTACAATCGGGCTTTAAGATTATGAAAATGTTTTCCAGACATAATTAATTAAATTAGTGAGTGATCTTGTAATGAATTATCCACAAAAAATTCTAAATATCTTGTTTTTAACAAAGTGGTTGGAGAAAATGACTTAAAACGCAACCCTATTTTTGATACATTGAAATTTTTCTTCCCTTTGCAAAGGATGGCTGTTTATCATCTTCTACTAAATCATTGATGCTTAAAATTGGCCAACAGTATTTCCATTTCTAAGAAGGCTAAGGAAATACTCACTGAATTTTATAACTGATCTCAAGCTTGATAAATCTTGCCATGTAAAACTGTACACACTTTGAAAATAAATGTATCATAATATTATCCACGCTTTTATGACTGTCCAGATCTTTCAATAATAAAGCAATTTCTTATACTCAATCATATGTACTTATAAAAATTTGAAGAAGAGAAAATTACAAGATAACTCTATTCGGTGTCTCTTCTTGAAGGACCAAGATCTCTCAAGAAGAGAAGGCAATAAATGCGTCTCTAAGTAACTATAAGTCGCTTATAGATCAGAGTATTACTGAATGCCGTGTTAGTATTTAATGTAAGATCCATACAAATTACTGCTGTTGCAAGATACGCTACACTTTCATTGAATTTGAAGTTCAGATTTGATAAAATACTTCCCGCAGATTTAAGTGCAACAAGAAAAGGCTCTACAATTTATAATTCGTCCTATAAAAAACCCATTAGTGAATAATATTATCTATTAAATTATCTCTTAGGTTATTCTGTTTGTTTATCTTATTCCATTGTTGTAGTATTAACTGTTTGTTTTTTCGATAAGCATTTTACTTAATTTTTGTTATAAATAATGATGTTTTATTTGAAGATATTAATTTTATACTATAATATTTAATGATGTCTTAATATGAACGCAAATATTCTGTAAATAAAACCTTGTTGATAAGAGAAAAAAAAATTGATGGAAAAAAATAGGTATAAAATTAAAAAAATCCATTAAAATAATTGATGTATTTTTGCTACACCAATGATGTAGCTTATTCTCTCTTTATTTAATGTTTAACTATGTTTTGTTTTTCTTGTTTTTTATATATGTTGAATTAAATATAAGATACTTTTAAATAAACAAATTAAGAACAGCCTCAAAACTTTTTCTAGCCCAAATACAAATGATTAATAACAATTGAGCATTTTAATGGAATTACTTTTGTAATTAACGCTCTGTAATGGACTGCATTTATTCACAAGATATTTATTTAAAAATCGAAACATGCATAATATAAATAAATATTCATCGATGGATGCATGAAGGGGGAAAAATGATGATTTTAAAAAAAATCCATCTTTGAGAGTTGGTTTTTAAATGAAAGAGTAAAAAGTTGAATTCACAAATAAAAGTAAATGGACTTGAAAATTTATTGAATTTATTATAAAAAATAAAAGAGGACAGAGCAAATAGATGGAGAAAGCGTATAAATAAAAGAGGGATAGAGTCAATCTAAGTGTACGTACGATTTTTTTAATTTTATACTTTACTTTACAAAATATGTTTTTTTTAAAAATGTTTGCATTTGCAACGATAACTCAATATTTTATCTTTATAGTTTTTTTTGTAAAATGGAATAGAGTAGGAAAAAAAAGATGTTAAAAAAATAAATTACTAATCTTCCTTTTGGATAATGAATTTATCTAAAAGAAAAAGGAAGTCCACCATATGTAGCGAGTTAGCATAAAATCAATCCTGCATAAAAATCAAGAGAAGGAGAAAGTCCCAATTTATAACTTATGTACATTAGGACGGTTTATTTTTCAACTTTTTTCGAATTTCGATTACGGCAAGTGTGGAAAGGTTGTGATATGATAAGAAAATAAACTATGCAAAATTTCTGTTATAGGTTGCACATCTAAATCCAAGTTTGGACGGAGACAAAAAAAAATATTTCGTCAATAATTATTAAAATACAGCATTAATCATTATTTTGCAATTGTAAATTATACAATAAATTATTTAACCCAATAAAAAATATTATAAAAATTCATTTCAAAAGCCATTTCTATTTAGCAAAAAGAAAGCATAATAAAGAAAAAAATCATCTTTATTTTTTGAAAATGTAAAAAAAAGATGCATCTTATACGTGGATCATCAACTTTCCCTAAACTTTTCTCTTCTTTTATTCCATAGGACAATTTTAGAAAAACAAATTACACTTTTTAAAGGTTAATAAAAATTTTCAAAATTATTTTATATATAATCCGAAAATGCCTTCTTAGCATCTATCTTTACTAAGTAAAGAGTTTTTGTCTTCTTTCACACTTTGATAGAGAAGTTGAAAGAGCATTGAAATTTTGCATAAGTCTTTTTCATACCAATTACACAACTTTTCCGTGCTTGCTACAATCAAAATTCGAAGAAAGTTGAAAAACGAACCACCCTACTGTGTATACAGCCTAATATTTCATAGACATATTTCTGTTAATTATAGGCTTATTATTCAAATTTCTTGGATAATTTAAATCACCCAAGAGTGTTGTTAACTATAGTTTATAACCTTCATTTAATGTATGAGACTTATGCTAGCCCCAATATGACCCCTTTCAAAAAAATAGATCTTTTTTTAATTATAATCCAACTTTGAAAAACAGCGCAAAGACCTTGCTCATACTTTGGGATGTTTTCTTTAGATAAAGGGGGGGGGGACAAATTTTGAAAAAAATATATTTTAACGGAAAAAAATTTAAAATGAAGATGTAAAATTAAGGTAACACGTAATATTTTATAAGTTTTACTTTACTTTCTAATTTGAATAAAATTTAATATCTCAAATAACCTATTATTAGGAAAATTAGAAATGAAGTTTCAGATCTATTACTCAATCCAAGAGAGAAAGACATGTACAAGGATAGAGAAAAGAATTACTCCGATCTCAATCCTCCATTACTCCGTAAAAAAACCTCAGATTTACTATCTCTCTATATTATAAGCACACGAAAATGTTCCATCCCATTTCATATATATCAATGACATCTTGTAAGTAGTAAAAAAAGGATGTTCGCTCCTCAGGAATTAAATGACAATGGCAACAGCTACTGAAAATATCTTCCGTTTGCCATCTCCAAAAAGAAAAAAATGGAACAGCTAAAAATACACACGACATATTAATAAAACTTTAATTAGAAAACGTTAAAATCACTATCATACTTGAGAAAAAAAGAGTTATGGGACTATGCATTCACCAAATGCTTGGTTTTGTAACTATGATTTAAAATGCAAGGGTATAAAAGGCAATTTTGATCACATTCATCATCAAAAAGAGCTCTAAACTCAGAGTTGGATTGAGTAACAGATCTGAAATTTGCTTTTTAGTTATCCAGTAATAGGTTATTTGAACCACACTAAATGTTATTCAAATCGGATGAAAAAATAAAGTATATTTTCTGTGAAATGACCCTTATACATATATTATAAAATATTTCATAAATTTATTTTGTCAATTGTAGTCTTGTTATTCGAATTACTGGAATGATTTAAGACATCCCAGAATGTTTACTTTGGTTAATAACCTTCATTTGATTTATGATACATAATTAAGCCCCGATATCGCCCTTCAAATAAAATATATCAATTTCCAATTTTTTCCTTATTATTTGTTAATGTTACTGCAATTTGCGGGACCTTCAAAGGGTTACTCAGAACAATACGAGTTTATTAATAGAAATTGACAATAATTCATTAGTAAAATAATATAAATGTAATTCTTACTCCGTTTTGACAATATTCATTCTAACTTGATTTTGGATATAATAAAAAATACAAATGTATTAGTAATAAAATGTATGATAAAATAAACCAAAAAATGATAAGAAATCGTTCTTCATAATGCCTCCAAAAAAAATTATTTACACAACTTTTCATTTAGTTGCATTTCCAATCTTGGATTTGACTAAAACCTTTTTGTCAAATTTGTCTAAAGAAAAAGTTTTTTTTCAATTATTTAATGTTGTATTCACAACTTTGAAATTTACAATTTTCTGTAATCAAAGTAGTCTTTTGATTAATATTTTTTGCCAAATTAATCAAAAAAATGACCCCCTCATTAAAAAAATTTAAGGTAATTTTGTTAAATTTTGTCTTTTCGAAGGAAATTAAACGTAAAATTGTTTCTTTTGTTTGTTTGTCATTTGTTTTTAAAAAACATTCTTTCAAGACTTGAAGAGATGAGTCAAAAAGTCCCCCCCACACACACAAAAAGAAAAATCCTAGTCACGGCCCTGATTACATTTTTGAAATTCTCAAAAACTCAAACTTGACTCAATTCGATACAGAAATGAAAGACTTGAACTTGAAAATATTGACTCAAATACAACACTAGTACAGAGTTATTCAATGTGGTTCACTAACCGCATTATAAAAAGATGTGAACAAACGGCAGATTAAAAAAACATCGAAAATAGCCAATTTATCAGTATTTATTATTATGGATTTTATCAGCTCATTAATATATTAATATTTTTACTTTTGTATCACTCAACTTTTTCAAATTATTCAATATAACATTTCCTATTTATGTCTTAAGTACACCCAGACTATCTTTGTCACTTTATTTTTCTACAATATTTAAAATGAATTACATATTTATATACTTATATTTCATCACATTAAAATCCTACATGGTAATTTATTTGAAACTGTGTTATAATAGTGCTTAGTAATATTTCACTAAAAGCGTAGCTATTCATTTGTATTCGTATATAATAGCCAAAATTTATTCATGCAAATAATAAAATGCTAATCTACTATCATATAATATTATAGTATGGGTTTGTATGTATGTATGTCTACTAATAAAAACGCATAACCAGGATATTTACTTCACAAACGGAGACAGACACATACTTTAGACCAACTTAATCAAAGTTGTTCAAAATTCTGAGTCACGTACTTAAGGCCATGTATAATTATGATCCGACCATATTCCTGGGCTCTGGAGGGCAGGTTTGTTTTTAGCAAATAAATTATTTTTTTTCAACAAGATCGATTCCCCGTGTCTCAAAGTTATGGGTTGTAGATTCGAAAATGCATCAAAAAAATTAAAAATCCAAAAAACGAATAGGAGAGAACGTACATATATTATATACGAATTAAAAAAGGGAATGAGGAATAGGATTAGTGAGTTTGTCTTAGTATAGTTCTGTATAAAATATACAATACGGGTACATCATCCTAGTATATATATGTATATACATTTAAATTGTATTCCTGTACTTTTAGAAACAGAGCATATATATAGAATAACTTATTACTTTGCTTATTTATCAAAAAGAATAAATTATGAAACAGCCGTAACGTATCAAGTGTGACGAGGGAATCGACAGCTAACAACAAAGTACACTTATCATTTTATTGGTAACACAGTGAGAGAGTAGAAAACCCGGTCTAAAAAAAAACATTTACGATGAAACCGAAAAAATGGTCTTAAACTGAGTCTCAACACTAGTAGCTACATTGCAAATGATCCTTCATTCATAAAATATGCGAGTGTTTTTACATACAGGACAGCATATTGATCAAACGTATCGAAAAAATTCATGGACTTACTTGCAAAGCGTTTTTTGATTTCACATTATCCCCTCCATCAAAAATGGTAAACTGCGTGCCCATCATGTTTGAACGAAGCTTTCCTATGAATGAATCACCTGCACGGGATAAGTCCGTGGGGTCTGTTGTGATGAGGTAATTAGAAGTTGCACTTTTCTTTCTTTTCCTTCCAGCGATGAGGAAAACTCTTTTTCCGTCCTCACGTTCCATGTGAAGAAAATAAGTGGGAAAGAGGCCTGGAAAAATCACAATAAAAGTTGTAATGTGTTCTCGTAAAGGGGCTTTTAACACTCCGTCACTTCCCTGGGATGTGTATCTATACATGAGACTGTAATATTTCTGAAATATATTGTTTCTATCCTTTTTCTTTCCCCTTCCAAAAATACTTAATTTTTTCTTATAGCCAATTTTATTTCGGACAGGTTTTCATGTTTTTTTAGTTATTTAAAACAACTGATGAGCTAGAAATACATTAGTAATCTACGTGAAAATTAGTCTTATCTTGCAAGATGTAATTTTAATTTTAAATGTATGCTTATATTTTGTATGCGAACCACTTTTCCAAATGTTTTTACGGCAAAATTTTGTATTTCAAGCGTAATTTATAAAAGTTTCATTTATTAAAGGGTATTTCGTTCTGACTGGTCTAATTCAGTCGCAATATTAATTGGTTTTCTTCAAATATTTTAGGAAAATTAAAATTTGTTGACTTGTATTAAGAATTTCCCGGAATAAGATACAAGGGTAAAAAAGGATTCAATTTGTTCACTGATTCTTACAATAGTATCATATGCATCCACTACAAATAATGTTGTATATTGCTAAAATATCCATTGTTAAATACACACGTTAGGATTTGAAGAGACGTGACGAGAGATTAAATCTTACACGACATTAATAAATTAAATAAATAGATAAGTCGAAATTGCATTATTACCTCTATCCATTCCCTTTCTATCCCGAGTAATTCTACACTTTACAAGAGCTCCTTGAGGCGAGGGCTCCAAAACGAATTGATCTAGATTATCCATCATTGTAGCAAGAATGCCAATGTCCCCTGGCTCCTCCTTCGAGTTTTTAGAGTTCAATATATTACTTGCTTCATTTTTAGTAGATGGTTCGTCTGATTCTGAAATTGAAAATTTCAAACAATAAAAGAGTTGATTCATCATTCCATTTTCATTTAATTATTTACACTCATTAATAGTAACGTACATTGGTACATATATATTCTTTTTTTTAATGTGCCTGTAATTGGTCAGATGGAGTTGAGTTGCACACATTAAGTATATGGAATGACAAATAAAATATGTCCCGCCAGCATGTGAACTAAAATAAACCGAGAGTTCAAGTGGTAATCCTGACAATTTGAGGAATTTTGGGGAAGAAAACAGCTTAGAGGAGAGAAAGGTGATACACACAAATTCCAGTCCGTATATAGCAAGGTCATTTAGGCTCGAATTAAATCGATTTCGATCCTCAATTCTACTCCAAATCCAACTAGTACTTATATTTATATCTCCCGCGTAAACCCTCAGTGTTAACCTCTCTTATTGATGAGCACACACACTAGTGATCACTTTATACTTAGAATTAAATAATAAGCACGTAGAAAAATAAAGCTTGTTAAGATTGTAAACTAGAAAAAACCGCTCCCACTTTCTAGAAATGTGTTATACACCTTTAAGTGTAAAGTAAATATTAAAGTTGAGGGTGGGTTTTCTGTAAGAGTGCGAGGATAAGGCGGGATCAAGATATATGGTATACATGAATTAAGACCTTTGGTAATATCAACTGCCTGTTTTATAATTTTTGAAGAATGCATTTCTGCAATAAATAGGAAAATCTTCTACATGTAAAATAGCTTTAGTTCAGGAGAAATATAATAATTATATTTAAATTTATATATGGTATATCTATTTTATGATGCATTTTACATCAATTTAAACCAAAGATACGAGAGAGTTATTCTTTGAGAGGGAGATGTTTACACAGACACGACGTATTAAATAATGAACAAAAAAGAAAAAAGAGCACATGCATCAAATGTGTTACCTTTTTTAATCGCTATTCTTAGTTTCTTTCTTTACACACATCCCCTCTTTAATGATAGTATTACAATCCTTCCATCTGACCTAGGAATTGTCTTTGAAGTACATTAAGTATATTTCTTTTTCAATGAGCGATCGAGTATCAAACCTGCTCATTGATTTCATAATAAAAATTTATCCCGAGCGCGTTGTTTATTGAGCTACACCACTCCACCTACAAATATTTATGCTGCAAACAAAGGAATTGAGACAATATAAGCGCTTAGATAACAGACAAAACGGAAATGAAAGTGATTTCAAACAATTGAATGTCTAAATATATATGTATGTTGTTGTTGTTTTTTAAACCGTTTATGCATTAATTTATTAGCTTTTATTTTATAATATATTAAATACTATGAACTATCATACCCATAAAGAAGGATTACTTTATTTACGCACTTATTCTTTCAAATAATGTTATAGGGTTGAAAGTCAAGTCAAAGTAGAAACTTCCTTTTGTTTGTCACTATACATTGTACAGGGTGCGTGGACAAAATCTGCCACTTCAAAAAAACAACGACTACAAGCTTATTTTATAATATTTATTGATAAAATAAAAACCAATATATTTATTAGGATATAGAGCAGCTATCTATTCAATGTAGCCACCGTCTGCAGCCAAACCCCACTCAATGCGGCTACGAAACCGAGAACAGACATTTTAGATCTGCGCTGATCCTATCTCACTGAATTTCTCCTTGATGCAGGTGATGAGAGACTGCTTGGTGTTATGGGAGGAGCGGTTGGTTATGTTCTCCACGTAGGATCAGACAAAGTAGTCCAACGGGTTCAAATCCGGTGATGAGGGAAGCCAAGAGGAGAAGGGTACGAACGCAAAAGCATAGCTTTTCCCCCATTCTTGCGTCCGCTTAGCTTTGTGGGTCGGAGCCAAGTCCTGCTGCCCCATCCACGACCTGTCGCTGACAACAGACTTGAGACGACCCCAATGACTATGACAGTGGCCGGAAACTTGGTCTTCATGACTATGGGGACGTCTCTGCTGTTCACGGCAATCCAGCGATGGTTCTGGGAGTTGTGGATTTGATCCTGAACGTCCATCGGGTCTGATGACTCCTCCAGCTGCTTCCTGAGACTTCTGACAGTTCTAACTGGTGTTGACAAAAGGCCAGAGATGTCAGCATTGCTTAATTTCATGTGATCACTAAGCATAATCTGAATAGCAGCGTACCTACGATCTCTCTCATTGAACATAATGACTTTTCTTGGGCACTTAAAATGATGCTATCGCTACAAGTGGTAGCCTATGACCCGGGAAAAATTTTAACACCAAAACAGATGGATCAAATATCAACTGATGTAGTAATGTCGTCTTTAAAATATGCCAGATTTTGTTCACGCACCCTGTATTAATAAGGGTTGAATTTTGGGGGTCTTGAGTTCTACTAAATAAAGTATACAGGGATAATTGAACTTCAGGCTTGACTAGAACTGAATATACATATAACCACGTCTTTTCATACCCATAATTAATTTATAGCTGGACAGCCCGGAGTACAAATAAACTTCATAGGTAGATCATATTGGGATTATACACTTTAAAAGTAATGCATTCAAGTTACCTCAAGTAGATATGTAAAAATTGCTGAATAAAAAAGTGTAATAACCTATGAAAATGGCATACATACACGGTAAATTTAAGATACAACATATATGCTGACAGAGATAACTAGAGTTGTAAATCTTAAGCACTCACAGTAGTTAAAAAAAAAAATTAATGACTCAGATAATTGAAAGAATGTTTTGGAATTGGGAATTACTCTGATTTCGATCATCAATTCTACTATGAGGCAAGATCTAACACGTACTAGTTTGAAAAATCTTGAAGGTTTATACAGTCTCCAAACAAAACATCAATTTTAGCTCCTGTTTTTGAGTTGGTCAATATTGTGGAAGTGAACAGAAGCCTGGGTGTAGGGGCCACAACATAAAGTGATTGGAGGAGTTTGTGAGTACCTTTGGTATTGAGGCAAATCCTCCAACACACACTCTTTGTAAAGAGACAATCAGGAATGACGTGAAAGACATCGACCTCAAGAGTTACATCCAGCAAAACCAAAGGTCTTCACAGCAACGGTAACGGACACCAGATTGCCCAAGTTCAAAAAACTCCTAATAATAAGGGTGCATTTCTTGCCCTGGACATTGTGTCCTCCTCCCTCACCAAATCGGAACCCACTTGACTATAAGATTCGGGGCTCCATTGAGAACATTTGCTGTCCCCACAGAATTACTGTTTAGCTAAAGCCTTCATTGAGCGGGAGTGAATGTTTATATCTGATGAGTATGTTATCATAGTGTACAAGGCATTCCAACCTCGTGTAGAGGCTGCAATTGAGGCTGAAGGTGGAAATTTTGAATTTTAAGGAAGGAAGATATATTTTTTCACTAGTTAATAAATTTCAAGGTGCTAAGCTAAATCGAGTTTGAGCTCTTGATGATTTTGTTAATGTTGTCTGCTATAATGCATTTTACACACACACTCTTTAGGCACTATAGATAATCAAATAATTAAACATGTGGCCTTTTAGAAATACTAACTGATTAGCTACATTGAAATGTATAAATGTAAATACCTGGATTAGAGAACATACATATGCTTTACATAGATACGTACAAATGTAAATTTCAATCCAATTCCATCAATCTCTTCAAGCAAATTTAAAGAAAATTTATGTACATAGGTATATCAACAATAGAATAAAACATACAATTGAAAGAATAAGAAAATGAAAACAGCGTTATAAAAATAGGGATTTCCATCACACAATACCTTTTCTAATATTTATCTAGGGTTTTCTTATACATGGTACATCCATACATATGTGAGCCTAAGCTTATACGCATTTTTTAGAATTGTTTTTATCTTCCTTACTTTCTTTTTTTTCTTTCATGTAAATCACTGATTCCCAAAGTATTATATAGCAAAATTTTTTTACAAAATAGGAGTCTACATATATAGAGGTCACAAAGCTACAGTAAACGTAAATTTTCCTAACATAATTTTAATAATAAATTAATATTCTGTATATTTATGCGTAAAAACTATTATCGTTTAAACATCCAACAATTAAATTCCCTTCATGCAGATTTTAACACTAAGCTTGATAAAGTTTTTACAATGGACTATGGATTATCAGCTCATACACTCTCGGGTCTAGTTGTCAACACCAAACAGACAGAAGTCTAAAGAACCTTTGAAAATATGTTTTTCGTTATTAAAAGTTCCAGTAAATCAACTCTTCTTGGAACCTCAGTAACAAAAGAAGATGAAGCGATTGGCATCAACATTAACACAGAGAATTATAGAATATATGTATATACAGTACACACCATATAAATATCTTAGATAAGGTAAAAGTATGGAATATGGTCGCAATAATCCAAGTAGTTCACTTGCTAAGGTATATTCTTCATTCAGAAAAAATTAAAGAGAAGATTATACAACAAAAATATTTATGAGGATCGAGGCGAGCTTATCTTTCAAGGAGCCCCCGGTATACTCCAATTTAATCAGAGGACATAAGACTAAAAAATAAAGAAAACTGTGTGGAAAACTTTAAACATCACAGGGTTGATCAGCCACAAAAGAAGTTCGGAATTCTAGGCTAAAAGCTTGAGACATTTTTAAAAGGAATACGTGGTTTCCATTTAACGAAATAATTACCATTTGTCCTGCGGAGCTGTTTAAGTCTTGAGGTATTTTTAGTACATACAGGAAACCAATGGCCCATCATGGAAATCAATTGTGGACTAGTTATTCCTATGCTGGGTGGAGTCAAGCCGCTGATATTCAACATAAGATTAAAAACTAGAGATGATTTTTTCAAGACATCAGGACTATCAGAATTTACTAAAATTTTGGAACAAAACCAGTGACCTAATTTTCTATAATTACAATTTGAGAAAATATTTAACCCTCATAATACAAAGTTTTAAAGCCATCCATCCCGTACTACTTTGGGTTTGGAAACCGTACCTCTTCCAAATCGGCAAGAAAGCCAAATTGTTGATTTGGTTCATAAAAATTCCCTTGTTTATGTTATAAATTATCGGAAAAGTAACTAACAAACTAAAAAATATATTTTACACCCCTTTCATGGACTCAAAAGAAAATTAATTCCTATACAGAATGGCTTCTTCATCCTTTTTACGAATAAATTGAGGATACGGAGAGAGACTGCACATTATGTAAGTTCTGAGTAAGTCTGAGTAGACTCCTCAAAAGATCCTACGCTTATTGTTTGAGTAACTGGGGAATGGAAAAAGACCCATCCAATCGGAAATTTACGTGAGTATATTTGATTTAAAATTATGTGGCAACTACTTTTTTTGTTTGGTTAGTTATAATTTATCATATAAGCTGTCCCTTTTTATGCGGGGAATCAACTAACAAATATAATATAACCATTGTAGAGACAATGCTTGTCGCTCGTATTGTTATCATTATTTACGTCAGTCTTCAATTCCTAGGCATCTGAAATGAGCCCAAACTTAAATAAGATCAAAGCAGTGTGGATTATATGACTAAATACTATGTTTATAAAAAAAAAAAGGAAAATGATTTTTTAGAAGCATATTGCAGAATAGAAAAGCATATCTTGTAAGTTCAATTTTAGCTATTGTTCTCTCAAACAACTCTGTTACTATGACAGTAGCATCGTCGGACATTGCTGCGCCTTTAATTCTAGCAGAAGGAAAAACTGTATACTCAATATATTGAAATTACCACTTAGCTCTGCATCTTCAAATATTATTTATGTAATATATCTCAATCTTGTTGAATTGTTAAAGTATTACAAAAAGAACGGGATAGTGTTGGGGATGAAAGTTCAATATCAACCAGGGACAACTTCAAGCAGTGGATCGGTCATTATGTGACATTAGAAACAATGAAACTTTCATTTGGAGCATCAGATACTCTACGTGGGATGCTCAAGTGTTGGAAGTCCTCATAATTTAGCCACATTAAATAGGATATACCAAAAAAGTCGCCATTTTAGTAACTTTCATTATTCACTAAATATATATTTTTGTGTTGAGATTTTTTTATTATCCTTTTATAATTTATATCTAAAATCCTGGACGACATACATAAAGAAAATTTAATCTGATGTAAAAATTTAAAAACAAATAGATGAAATACATGTTGGATCCTATGATATTCTTTATATCCTGTTAAGACGGGAAAAAAAAAGTTCGGTTTCGATACATCAAGTTATGACAGTAAGACAACAAAATGAGACATGAACGTTTAACGAACTTCTGTTGAAGAACTGTCATACAAACAATCATAAATTTAATGTTTAGTTTTCTAATGCATAAATAGTCATATGCCAATTAGTTGGCCTCTTATTTTGTATAACTATGTATATCAAATTGAATTAATAGTAAGACTTTTGATTTCTATAGACAGAAGTGTATTAAGTAATTTTCTAGAAGCAGGAGCTTCCTAGTTGGCAATATAAACACGCTATTTTCCGCAGCTGTAATCCTTATTATTTAATTATTGAAGCCACAACATCTAATAATAACTTGTGCTTTTGAAAAACAAAGAGTAGGTTTTCTCGTGAATTATAAGTGAAGATTGATATCAGAGTACCTTCAGCCTGTATATTTTTGCTATATACGGAATGAGATTTGTGTTAATTTCTAACGGAAATACAAAAAAAAAACGGTTCATTTTTGTTTCAGGTGTCACTTGGTTGAGTAAAGAAGCCTCGTAACAAAAAATACTTTAATTTTTGGGTTTCCACTCTGTTTCTATGCAAAAGTAGGTTTTTATAAAGAGGATATTTTTGATTTGTTTGTTGCTTCATGTGGTAACAGAACTAATGCATTAAAATGTCCTTAGACAAAAATGATTTCCTTTCTTTTATTTGCCTTCGTAGCACTTTTTTCACTTATGTTGGAATCTCTATCTCTCTTTTTCATCACATAAAAATTTTATTTGCTCACATTATTATGAAAAGAGTCATACATCAACATACATAAGTAAAATCAATATAACACCCTTCCATACCACAAAAAAAAAAAAAAACACTTGAATTTTGATTAAATTTGTACGTACTAGAAATGTGATATCTCCCAAAAGTCATTTTACCAAATATTAAAGTACATGAATCACAGCGTCCATTCATTTGAGCGAGTATCATTATGCAAAATTCATTTGAGTCATCATTTCTTTGGACAACGATAATATTTATACAAGATATTCGATCGATGCATCTTCCTGGAGTAGGGTCTTAAAAAATGGATGCATATTCTCCAATCATTCTCGTTGTCAATGTTACAAACGTAAAATTTTCATTCATAGGCAGTCTTTGATTCCAAAAATAACTAAATGTATTTTGTTTTTTTAAGGAGAAGGTCACACGAGAGACAGGTGGACCTTTCGGGTGCTCCCTCTTAACTCTAAGCTATCTCGAGGAATCTTATAGATTATAATCCGAAATTAATGAGTTTTATATTATTATAAAGTGTATCGTTCTGTGTTTTCAATTTATTTTAAGTGGAGGCATAGAAAAAAGATTAAACTGTTTTAACAGCATCAATGAGTGGTTTTTTTTTTTGTTTTTTTGTATATACAGGGTGCAATCTCTATTTAACAACAAACATGATTTTTTCCTAAACTAATCATCCAATTTTAATAAAAACCAATAACACCCTCTTCTGGACCTCGGAAACGGGAGCAGGTCTTGATGACAGCCTCCATTGGTCGAATTAAGAATTCCTCCTGGATCCTGGAGATCAGCTCGGATTTTATGCTGCAGGAGTATTTGTTGATGCATTGCTCAACTGCAACCCAAAAAAAGAAGTCCATGGGGTTGAGGTTGAGGCCCAACACTAATTCCAACCACGGTTAAGGGCTTGTTAAAATCTTCAATTTGATATATCGTACCGACTACTGGGCACGACAGGCAGATTTTTCAAAACACGTAACCAATCAAAGTATATGAAGTGACTATTGCTAGAATTTTCAATTTGATGCATCATACCGACTGCTGGGTAAGAACCACAGATTTTGAAAAAACATGTAACCCCTCACACACTATGACGTCAATCATTAAAAGCGTCGTGGAAGTCGAACATTAGTCGTACACGCCCTCTTGTATAACTTTGGGTCCATCTAAGTAAAAAAAAGTATGACAACCAGGTCAACTTTTACTTTGCAGTGTGGCTTTGCTGTTGATCCATAATCACCTCTAGACTTTTCTTGTTCCTTCCTGACTCTTCAGAAAAAGGACTTGTCCATATTTAAGGAGTTTGCAATCTCAATATTGTAACACCAAAGAAACTCTGCCTATTCCACGATTGTGGAATAAATACTTTGTTGATTGATTATTTTTTTACTGACGCTAAACGCTTCTGGGTATCCGCCAAAACAACAAACAGCGTCCTACTTGAGTATGCACAGCTGTCTCATGGACTCAATGTTTGTTGTTAAACAATGGCCCAATCGCTGTTGTATGAAAAATCGCTGAAAAGAACATCGCCCAATTCAATTCTGGCTCGAATGAATGTCGAAAAGATTAGGCTCACTGAAAATAAACTCGCTCAAATGAGAAACACCGAATATCACGTGTACGATTATAAATAAATTTTTGCATTAGACTGCTTAAGAAATGCAGCAAAGAATAAGAAGAAACAGTTTTTTGGTTCATTATAATTAAAATAGGAGCTGAGTTACATTTTTAACCATTTGATTTTGTTGTCTTTCCACATTTCATAAACGTAGGAACTAAAAACAACACAAATTTGTTGGCCCATTATTAAAATTCATAATGATGGTTAAAACTTAAATTCAAGCTCGAAAATCTTCATTTCATTTAAGAATTTATACAGAAATGTATTTTTCATTCTGAATAATCTACTAACAGCTGAATTTTATGGACATTTTATATTGAAATTATAATTCGTCTAAAGACAGTTTTTTTTTTTAATTAAATACAAATTATCCAATTAGATTTTAAGATTTAACTTAATTTTGAGTTTTAATAATTGCTGAACAAATGAACAAAATAAGAAAACGTTTGTATGAGGATGCACACATTTACAAAAAAAAAAATCATTTGAAATACTAAATAACTGAGAAGTTATAAAAGTAAAAGCTCATATACACTTCCATTAACCTGCCTTTAAAAGTTTTTCTTTTAATCCTTAAAAGTTCATGTGTGCAAATATTATTGACTGATTAAACGTAAAAAGTAGGAGTTCATATTTTATTAATAATAACTAAAAAATCGTATTTTCTCATGAATTTAATATAAATATGATTTACATTGTGAATTTTTATAGTATAAATAGTCTATAATTAGAATACTTAATTAATATTTCCCATACAACAAAAATTAATTAACTATAGAAGCTTAGAACTGAAGTTATCTTTATTTAAAGTTGAAAATAAGAGCTTTTTACTCAGAGGTTCATGGCTTCAAGAAAAGTATATTCAGAAAGTTTAAAAATATTTCATTTGAAAGCTGAAAGTCTGAAATATTTAAGAAAAAAAAAAGGGTGCTTTTTCAAAAATGCTAAATATTTATGTCTATTTAAGATACAATCACGACAATATTTCAAGGATAAAACTTAATTTTTAATTGATCATATAAGAGAAGTCCATATATTTGCGTGCAATAGCTAGGATGAGAAGAAAAGAAAGAGGAGTTGGTAGAACTGAAAAAGTGTCCATTGGTATCCTTCTTGGGAGTAAGATCCCGAATTCGGGATCGGTGATTATCCATAGAGAAGTGTGCAAGTATGGGAAGGAATCCTTGGCAAGAAAATCCCACTAAGCTGCATCTGGCCACTAGTATTTTTTTTTCTTTGTGGATTTGCTTTGAGAACTCCCTTGAAATCCCTCCCTTACTACGGGTCTGCAACGATGATATTGTCTCAAGAGGGATTTCATTTGAGGCTTTTTCTAGATCTAACGTCTCCTTTTTTTATTTTTCTTTCTCTTCCTAGCTATAACACGCAAATTTTATTGGATTTAGCCAAATACTGGATTTGGCTACATCTAATAAATAAAAAATAAATTAAATTACGTACATAATAAACATTTCACTTTGTTGAAAGTGTTTTTTATCAAAGCATCAAAGAATTTTTTGTCGGTGTAACTTATTACACTTCATACACATAAATTCATTATGGCAAAATTACAATACTTTTTTTAAATCAAGGCACTATAAACTAGTATTGGATTTGACTCAAAATTTTCTGGTTGGGATGAGCTCATGTTTGGGCAATATACCAATTTTGAGTAGAGTCAAATTCGATTTTTTGATAATTTCACCATATTAAGTAATGTGAGTTCTCCTTATTAAAACATAAATCAACTCTTCCTTCGTTTTTGACTGTCTTTTTGAGCAATACCATAAATTGGACTCATCATTAATTCAAAGTATTTCAATTTGTATTGATGATTATTCAACTCGAAAGTCGAAATTAAAAATAAAAAAAAAAATAGGGAGTCGAGTTTTTGCGATTTCGATTTATATATGAATCAAACACAACTAAAAACTAACAAAAAATTACTCATATGATGCTTACTTCAAGATTTTAAATCACTTTGAATAGAAGTCATGACACACTCCGTGGGAAAAAGAATCAGAAAAGTACACTGTAATTGCACAAGAAAGTAACTGTTCCTTTAGAACAAAAAAAAAAATGAAAACAACGTCCTCACCGTTTGAGAGACTCTTCACGACTGAGCGTCAAAGTTTCAAAGTATTTTATTATTTCCATTTATATTGTTTAATGTTATCGCCGTTACTTTATCAAAACCTATATGTATATGACAGAGTTCTTACTTTCGTCGCTCTAGGCGCGCGGATTTACAAGAAAACGTCTCTACATACAAAACTACGATTTTTGTGCTTAATTATATTATTAATATTCCTGTATAATATGCATACTGATAAAAAAGATAAAGTAATGCTTACTACTCTCTATGAGAGACTACAGAAATTAAACATTGAGTAAAAAAGGAAGGAGGACAAATTATATAGCCAGGATAAATGCAACAGTCATGAGGAACAAAGATAATGAAGCAATTTATGTCTTGTCATTCAATCAACCATATCCAAAACAATGTTCACAAATGATTTACTACAGAAAAATAATGATTCAATCCCCTAAAAATAACAACACATTAATATGTAATAGCAGGAACACCTGGTACTGCTAGGAGTTACAAAAACAAGTAGACTTTGGTGTATAAATATAGAAGTTAACTGCTCAACAATTCCTTAGAGTTACTCTCTGTTTTTGATGAGTACACTCATACGTAGTGAGTCAATACTTGAATGTATTCTCCTCAAGAATAAAGATAAAAAAGCTTAATAAAAAAAACAGTAATAGGGATACAATGAGTACTTTAAGTCTCCAGATACCTACCTAGTGATAAGGTATGTATTTTTATAATGATTTATAATCTTCTTGTTTTTCCAATTACAGTAAATTTATGCGTACATATCAATAGGAAAAATATAAAGTAATATCAGTAATTGGAGGAATTGTAATTTGATGAAGAAAAAAAAACCATCGTATATGAATTTAAGAGATGTATCCCTTCCAAAAAAAAATGAAGTTCCGTTTGGTCTTAAGGACATTCATGAATGAGAAGGAAATATCTTTGATAAATGAGAAAATCATAGCTTTGACTACTTGACCTTATTGTCAATCTATCTTGAAGTTATGTACTGGGTCAACCGTTATTATTTACCCATTTTAATACACATCGTATTCAAGTCCATGGCAGGATCCTGAATGAATTAGAAAACAAGTTTATGAACTATTAATTGAAACCCAAAGAACATGTTTTAGTCAATGTATCTACCCTCAGAATTGATACTGAGCTACAGGCGGTGACCGAAGCTATTACAGACATTCTGGATATACTCAGAGCTCATGGAGGCCCAGGACTTATTGTCGGAGGTATATAGGGTGAGGTGCTGTTGTGGATCCTTGGACGTTTCTAGGGTTTCAGGCTCTGCGGCACCCAGAAGTCCTTTACCAAGAGGTGTATGCTGGCCCAGAGGAATTCGTGAGTTTTTTGGGGTGTGGGAAGGAGTTTCATCTTGTTGGAACACCCCGGAAGATTGCCGACGATGGATTTTGATCCATAAGAGAACTTTAATACCCAGAATTTTGACGTACTCATCACCCTTCAGTGTGTTTCCAAAGGAGAACCACACGGGATTCATAGCCTTCCTGTTGGATGCAACCAGCACTAACATCATCACCGAAGAAGGGTGTTTGGTGGTGGATACATAGCACTGCTCCTCTGCTACATCCCCAAATGTCTCAACTTGATCTTTATGCCTCATGAAGACAGGGTCAACAGTAAAGTCTTCTCACCAGAAAATATATCAATAAGTTCAACGGTTCACTTGAGGTGGTTCAACATTTTTTTTGTAGGCTCCACAAACACTTTTCTCTACTTTTCTATCCACTGAGGCCTCAGAATACGCCACAGAGACTTTCCTCCTGCCTTGTTTTTATAGCCTGGAACCCCATAATGGTGACTTGTTCATCTTTCTGGTCATGTCAGCAATTGAAGAATTCGGCTTTCTATTGAAGGCCGACTTCAGGCGATTGACGAACACAGAGTGTTACTGCCTGCTCTCCAAGAAAGGGTTGAGGTCCTCTCCGACCTTCAACCCCATGCATACATTGTACAACGTCTTCCTTGAGACCCAGTCTGCTCCCAGATGGCCTTCTGGGACAATCCCGGATGGAGGAGCACAACAATTTCAATCCTCTTTTAGTGATCTGTGTGTGCTCATGGTGGTGACTAGGACAATATTTTTCTTGGAAATAGAAAAAAATTACTATTAATCTCTCAAAATTTGCATAATAGAGATGAGTAAATAATAAAAGTTAGCCTGGTATACACATTCCATGCTTTACAAAAATGAAAGATGCTGGTTATGTATCGGTCTCAAAATTTTGACGGGCGTCCGTCTTTGTTTTAAATCTAAAAATAGACATATAAAATTTACTCAAAGACAACGCACGTAAATATCTTGGTTAACGACGTTTTCATAGAGTCGGTCAGGGATGTTGGATATTATTATCAACATATAATGGTTACAGAAATGATAAATACTTTAATCAAGTTCTTTTTACGGAAGTGTCAAAATAGATAGAAGGTGGGGATTTTCAATCTGGTAAATTTAAGGATAATGTATTTTACAATTTTATTCCCAAAATTAATTAAGGAACTCAAAATATTTTGCTCTTACATCTAAGGGTTCATAGTGAAGCCAATAACTCAAACCAAATACTTCCAGCTTTAACCACAGTCTCCAACCTGCTCCCGACAACAGGCCTGGATGAGAAACTCTTTGTCCATGTTGTCCATTACCTCAAGAATAGAAGCCCACAAGGATTCAAAAGAGTGCGGGTTTATTGGACTTTCTCTGCAAGACACCCCGCACATAGTAGTATAAGGGGTCCAGATCCAGCGAGATATGAGGCCATATTTCCTTCGCCAATTGCTTCAGGAAGTCTGGAGTGTGTTTTTGCTCTCACAATTATCCTGATTCTTCCTTTCAGTTGTTCCCAACTTATTGGAGCCTTGGCAACATCATTAACAGTTGATTTGGGCAGCATCGTAGACTTAATAATATCTTTGGGCCCGGACCCGTCACAGAGGCTCACAATAATGGCCACAGAGCCTTCTTATTCGAAGGATATTTCAAGGATTTTATATTTTTCCTTACATATATGCAATTTTTTCATTTGAATTTGATGAATACACTTCATAAGCATAGATGAAAATAAGAATAGAGTTTATTGTTCTGATATAATAACAGCTAATCACGCACAACTTTGGATTCTTCAATTCCGTTCTGATAATTTTGATGTCAAAAAAGCACCAAGCTATCGAAGGACAATGTCGAAAATGTGGATAATTACCAAGAAGATTAGACAATCCATTTAAAAAATTAACAAAAAAATCCATAAAAAATAATGCATTTTTACAAAGTGTACAAATTGCAATGTCTGTGCAAGTTGCAACTGGTATAAGCAAATTGCCCAAGTTTCAATTTATTTTTCTTCAAATGCATTATTTAACATTTTTTCTTATAGCATATATATGTATGTACATTGATAGTATCACTTCATTTTGATCAATTAAAATTTCATAGTTAATATGAGTTGATGAGTAATATAACTGTGGGGATTTGAACTTTATAATGTACCATGAAATATTATACATATTTTAGTAATTTGTACTAAAATAGTCAAAAATGACACCACAAATATAAGGATTACCATTGCCTTCATCAAAAGTACTTAAAATCTTTTCTTTCTTTTTTTTAATTATACGTCATTTTTTTGTTTTACAAAATGTACAGTTTGCTATTATAAGTTACAAACTTCTTCACGACATATACATGTATATATATGTATGTGTGTGTATTTTTTATTCAGAACACTATAAGAAACCTAATGCGTCATTGTCCTTAAGCTTTTTCCATTCTTTTCCTCACATAATTTATTATAATATTATCAGTAAACAATACGCTCAAATAACCGGTGTTGGTTGTCCCCAATAATCATAAGAGTAAATATTACCAAAACGTGGTATCAAGCAATCAATATAGTATCACGTTTCGTTAGGATATTGTATTGAAAATACAAGTAAGAAAAACTACGTGTACAATAAATCAAAATTTGTAAGAATATGTAATTACACAGATAAATATACAACTTAATCAATAATAGCTCCATAAATGTTATATACGTGAATAATTTATTACTTTTTTATATAATTAAATTCACTGAGAAAATTAAGGCTACAATCAGTAGCAAATAATTTATTATCAAACATTTTTAACTTTTCTATTATATTTATAAATAGATTTTACATTTTACACATGTTTAATTATAATTGTTGACAATATATATATATTAAACAACTTGACTTCAACCTTTGAATACTTAACATGTGTAGATCTTCAGTGATGCATAAAACATATTAAA
Organism: Lepeophtheirus salmonis; assembly: GCF_016086655.4. Classification (NCBI taxonomy): domain Eukaryota; kingdom Metazoa; phylum Arthropoda; class Copepoda; order Siphonostomatoida; family Caligidae; genus Lepeophtheirus; species Lepeophtheirus salmonis. The sequence continues at coordinate 22,365,409 of NC_052144.2, forward strand.
AATAAAAAAAATAAAAAATGCAAGTGATAATCCTGACAAAAACGTTTTCGAGGAGAGCAGCTTAGATTCCGTGACATTGTATTAGATCAAATGCAAGTAGCATGAAGGAAATTAACAAAATACTAGTCCGTATATGGCAAGGACATATAGACCGCAATGATTCCAAGGTCAATTCTCAATTCTACCCCGATTACAACAAAAACTTACACTTACCACTCCCGAGAAATCCTTCATGGTTACTTTTCGTCTTTCATGATCATACACACTAGTTATTACTTTATACTGGGATGTACTCTCTCCAAGAATTAAATAATAATGATAACAGCTTTGGAGAATAAAAAAAACTGCTCAAATTGAAACTAAAAAAGCCGCTCCCGCTTTTTAAGACATGTTTTATACATTTCTGTAGATATATCTACCAACAATTCAATGTTCAAGGTTAGCATATAGCTAGCTAAAGTATAACGAGCTTTTGAAAGGTAATTTATTGACATCTACATACTTGCCAGTGTTTAAAAATGAGCAAAAAAATACTACTTAGATTTTTGTCCTTACTATACCCTAATAATTAAACGACAAACATATACCAAAAAATAAAACTACAAAATAAAATCCACTCAGGGCTAATTATATCTGCCGTTTAGCTGTTAAAATGTTTGGCAAACATGCTAGCTCATAGCCGACTTTGAACAGCTCTGTAGTTGCGCATAGCTTTTCTTATGCCAGGGAAAAGTTAACCAGGGATATTTTTCCATCGAAGTATTTTTATAATAATGAAAAGCATAACTATTTATTACAAAACTTTTAATGACTGAATATCATTCACGAAAGTAATTTTAAAATCTTTGTATGTTGAAGGATAAAGCCAAATACTTCTAAATTTTGATTAAAAAGTAAATAAAAGGAGATATTATAAACTTTAAAATTAAAGTAGAAAAAAAAGCTTTGTAAATAAAAAAAAATATATATATATATAAAGTTTAGTTTTAAAGTACACAAAGTCCAAGAAAAACATTGAAAATAACGATAAACATAGTGTCCATGCCCCCCAAAAAAAAAAAAAAAAATATATATATACATAGAATGATTTTTGAAAGTAACCTTCATGGTTATAAAACGTCTTAAGTAAGAAGTTCTACTAAGCACAAAATGATCCCTAAATGACGAAGTTGCAGTGAAAAATGGTGAATGAAAATACTGAATATTCAAAAATAATTGCACAACAAGGCAGGGTAAAAAAAACAAGGAATAAAGTTTTTATTAACTTTAAACTCGTAAATGTATACAAGTATTTTGTATACCTACATACAATATCTATCTTCCTTTGGGAGATCTTTATCTTGAAAAATTCATAGTCAAAAGTTATTATTTTGTAAATTGTATGTATATAAATAGATTCCCCTGTGAAATTACAAGTGTTAATGGAGAACACAAAAAAAAAGTCATAATTGATAATCTAAAAAGTTAAATACATTTTGAAAAGGGAATTTGTTTATCGATTAGAGAGTTCAAATTTTGAGTATGTAAAGAAACTTTGACTATTAATTTCAAATTTTCTAAGAATATATAAAGGATTAAATTATAGATATTGTTCCCCTGAATGTCAATATGTACTAAGTAGACTCGGAAATACGGGGGCTCCTTGTTTATAACAGTTTTGGGAACAATCTAAATCCGTGTTATATGAAATTTGTATTCTACTAAAATCTGTAAAATAGAAGAATTTATTTTCTTAAGTCCACTTTTTACTATTTTTCATTTTTTTAAAGTATGATTGGAACCTTAAAAACATTATATTCCTAATATATGATTTAAAATAATGTATGCCAGACAAGATGCTCGTAAATAATAGTCAAATTTAATTTAAACCGAGCATTGACTACTTTTTTATCCATTCATTTCACTACTGTAACAATTTCAATAATTGGAACTTAACAAATAATTTAATTAATAATTTTTAATTGCAAGTTTCTACTATAATAAATAATTTTTAAGTAGTCTTAAGTATAGATGCAGGAGCGTCTGCAGGATTAGATTTGGGAGGAAATTACAGGCCCTCCAGTCCTTTTATCTGCGGGTACACCTAAGATATAAAATCAAATGCTTACAGGACTCTCCCAGACCCAATATGCAAAATTTTACAATTATATTATTTGAATATGTAGTCAAAGTATTAACAAACTCCTCAAAAAATACAAAAAATTCTTGTTAACTTCAATATATAGTTTTTTTATGATATGTTATCATAATATAAAAAAGTGCATTATAAGGGGGAATTTACCTCACTATACGGAGAGTGAGAATAATTCAAAACACCACGTTATGCGAAATCCTCAATGTTTGAACCCGTGTCATGCGGGGACCTCCAGTACTAAAAAAGGGGTTATAGTTATATATGGGTCATTCCACGTCAAGTGTACACACTTTTTTGTAATTTACGACATGATCATTTCCGATTTTGATGATTTTTAGTAAGCTGGCTTTTCTATATAAAATAAGAGAGTGTGTGAAATATTAGGGTTCTGTGACTCACCTGGTCCGTTCTAGGCCCGCTCAAAGTTGGGTCTAATGCATCGGAGCTGCGTTGTTTAGAAGGCCATAATTCCGCTCAAAGTGGCTTGATTTTAACACAAATTACGTCAAAAGATGCACAAGAACACAAACTTTATCTCATATTCAATCATAATCTCATTTTAATCGAAAATAAAAGTTAGAAGCTCAGGTGCAGCCTTCAAAATGGCGCCCCTGCCATGGTTTCAAAGATATCCAAAATTCAGAGTGGGATCTTAATGGGATCACTTCCAACAAGAGCATTATTTTGAGTATATAAAACCGCTTTTATAGCATATTGGTATTATTGTTCTATATTTAAACTCGTATTATAAATAATATACATATTTTCTGTTGATTAATAAAATAAAGTATGATTTTTATTTAAGTATAAATGAATTGAAAATTTATATATTTTAATCAACAAAATATTATGGATTAAATTTTGCACTAATTTCGTCACAAGGCCCTGGGTCCTCACTGTAACAGTTATTTAAATAAATGTGTTTATTTTAACCAAAACATAAGCCCCAAATCCTTAAATTTATAAAAATGTACATACATATGTATTGTCTGAAATATATTCTAAAGGACTGAATCTAAAACAATCTTATGAGAGCGAAGAGGATTTATTTTTACCTTGTTCGTAACATATTTGATAAAAAACAACATTATGAATTGATAAATATGAAAAAAACATTATACAAATATCTATTTGAGACTTGACAGCATAGCAACAAATATGATCTCTCAGGATTACCATATTTTTCATGACATCCAGACTTTGTGGACATAGGGCATTTATAAACGTAGCTTATTAAAAAAAAATTCAATTTACCTTTTTACTCATTTTACAATCACATTATAAACAAAAAATATATTTATAAATCTCTAAAAAATTACCTTTTAAATTTAACAAAAAAATTATATAATATATATTAAAAAATAATCATAATGTTGTTTTCCTTCAAAATTTTGCCAAATGTATCATTCTAGCTTATATAAGTATGATTAATAAAATTGTACTTCATAATGTTTGTTATATTTAAGAACTAACTTAGTCAATCATTCATAAATAAATAAAAAATGACTATTCATGGGTCATTTAAAAAAAATAAGGTTTTTTATGCATATTAAAAAAAAGTCAATACAATGACAATGTAATTTCTTTAAAACAATTTATTAAAATGGGCTTCATCGGTTTTGTCAAATTGTATATGTATATAAACTTGAACATCAAAAATCCTATTTTTAAGCTTTAAAGCAATTACCCAGAACTCAAAGACCGCCAATTAATTCTTCAAATACTATATTTTACTAGGAAGATCATAAAATTATTTTTTATTTCAAAAAACTCAAAATAGGGAGCAATAATTAATAATATGTATTGCAGGTTAAAACAATGTACTTATTTTTAAGTTTAATGGGATTTTGACACTTTTCACATCTCTGCTTATTACTCAATAGCCGTACGTGGAAGATTGGCAGTAGGAAAATTGCCTCCAGAATATTTTTGTCAGAAAATTACACTTAGAAAAATAGCTATCAACGTAAAAATACCCTCCGGAAAATACCACCAATGCTCATAATTAAATATTATCAAATTATAGAGATGAATATACCGATCTGTACCTTCTACAGATTGGTCGTGTCAATCACCAGATCTATTTATATTTTTAGCATCTGCAGATAAGCGATAACTGTCCTGATTTCCCAATTTTAATCCCCTAGGACACAGGGTTTGTGTAAAATAACCTATCTACTTAAAAAAAAAATAAGTACCCTATATATTCTCTAGGTCAACCGATAATGCAGTATAATATAAACTTGGGCCCTGAGGAAGATTAAAAACCACCAGTGCCACTTCAAGAACCATAAAGGGCATCTCCTAATTTCTCAATATTTTTTTGCAATGACAACATATGTTCAACGGTTTATCTGAAGATTATAAAAAAAGGTCAGTCCTTTCTGTAGATGGGACCGATTAGAAGATGAATTACTACATATTTATAAATAATTGTATTTCGGTTAATTATCAACTGATGGTAATTTTACAGAGATAATTTTCCGATGACAATATTCCTAGAACTGCAAATTATAATAAAATAGCAGTTAAACAAATGTCACTTCTAATTTTGCTATATTGGTTAGCAAATTTCATTAAAACTAGTGTTGAGAGTCCGTCCGAGACGTAGTTCCTCAGTAGCATTATTCTTAAAATACTTCGAGTACTCGTACATCATTTTTAAATGTCATGGCGTAGTAGGAATGAAGTTGTTAAGCAGTCCTTCTAATCGCAAAATATAATTTACCGTTCACAAATACCGAACCTGGGTATTTCAGAAGGTACAGTCAGAATAGAATTATGCATGCTGGACTTTCTAGGCATTTCGGACCCTCTGTATTGGCGAAGAAATGTTTCATTGCTTCCTTTTAATTAATTGAATATATAGTAGTGTTCTAGTCATACGTTGGTATTCCATATCATACAACACGATAAGCAGCACCCCATGAAAATGAGATTTTCTCGACTGATCTGTTTGATAAAATAGTACCCAACAACGTAACTCTGAATTGCATGAGGGGTTTTTCCCTTATGTAAATAAACATAATATGTTATATCTAGGGGATAATAGAAGATAGTAAAGTTAGCCAATCTCCTATAATTTTTTTTGGCCTTTTGAGAGAAGGGAGGTACTTTGAATAAAAAAGGGTCTTCATCCACGAATTTTCTTAATTAATTGCCTTTTCAGCTAAAAGAGGTAAAGAATTCACCTTATATAAAACCGGGGGACTATTTCAGCACCATAAAATTCAACTCTTTTTATTTCCATAATTATCTTACTTTTCTATTTACCAAATTACAGAGTGTTGTCCCATTTGTGTAAGTTTTACCGTGTCTTTGCTATTCTATCCCTAAAATTTCAAGCTTATTTTTTAAATTACAATCTAAAAGTTTATTTGAAGAGTCTGGCTTCCCAATCCATGCTGGGAAAACAGCAGTTTTGCTTTTATTAATTATTAAGCCAGACCTGTTGTAATATTTTTCAAAAGACTTTAGAATGACTTAAATTCATCTAACAAACTGACGTTCAGTGTTGGCTTCGACAAATAATGTGCCATAATCTGCATAAGTATCAAGTCAATCTTTAGAATTACCAAAGGAAGTTCTAAAGCTCCTATATTTCATTTGCAGATATATACATACAAAAGGTGCTGCGGGACATCCTTGCCTACAGCTTCCCTTGAGAAGAATATGTTCACTTATACAATCATAGATCTCAATTGTAGATTACCTATATATTTTTTTCGGTTCAGTCATAAGTCGTTTTTTCCAAATCCAACATGTTTAAAGGACTAAAATAGTTCGATCGACTAACTAGTTATAACATTGTCAGACCGGTCTAAGATTTTAACACCGAATCCCAACACTAATTAATACCGACCTTTACTAAAAGAAACAAACTACACTTGACACTGTCAATACAAATCTGGAATATATTTATATAAATCACATCTGGTTCTTAAGATTTTTGTTATCAATATTTGTCGTGTTTTATAAATTTTAGACATTTTTGTGGAATAAAAATAAAGACATGTACTTAATAAAGACTTATTTACAGTATAAATTTATCGTAATCATATTTGTATATAGATTTTTATTCACTGTGGTAATCTTGAGAAAATCTAATGCATAATAAATGAATACGGGTACCACAGATTGAGAACAACTGATTAAGTGCAGCAGTAAAATATTGACTAGATAATTTTTTTTTGGGAAAAAATACCTTAAGGTTAAGGGTGGAAATTATTAAAACTTTATAGAAGATTTACTCAAAAAAAGGCCAAAATTGATAGAAATGTAAATAAGTTAACTGTGGAAATTTAAAATATTCTTATATCAACTTCGTTTGATTATGGACATATTTTAAATTAACATTAAATGCATTTATTTTTTTCACAATCCCTTTGACCTAGCTATAAAATGTATTTTCAAGTATGCTTGATGAAATACATACTCGTATTAGTCAAAAGGGCAGACGAACATACTCATTTGATAATTTGGATGGAAAAACACTTTACTCCAAACATATTACACACACATAGACAATTCTACATATTACATGTCTATCCTATCTAATACACTAATAGGTCCATTCTCTTTAAAGGAATTTAACCAAACTTGGAAATAATCCCTTAAATGAGTTTATTTTATGCTTTTTTTTAGACTTTAGAATATATTATTATGTACTCTTTCTCATTTCCCGGGAAATTATCTTGGAGCTAAATCCCAAGGAACACATTTTTAAGTAATCTATTAGTTAGTCAATTAAAAAGACTATGCATTTCCTTATAGATTTTAAGATTAAAGAATAAATTGTAAGCTAGTCTTGTCCATAATATATACTCAATTCTCAGTTATGACTATCGCTCATAGTGCACAAGTTTGGTTTTTGAATACGGATAAACAAGCTAACTTATGGTGGAGCTGAGGGCAGTGGTAAAAAATAGATCAGGGAGAATGGCCATAGCAAACCCCCCTCCCCCAACATTTTTGAGGAAATATAAAAAAAGTTATTTCATTCTTTAAAAAATTTAAATTTTCCCAAAAAAAATTATCAATTTTTTTTCTTTTTAGAATTTTTATTCCTTCAAATCTTGTCTCTCTTAAAAAAATTTAGTTATAAAATAAATAAATAAATTTTTTTTTACTCTTCTAAAAGATAATATTTGTCAAACTTGGCAGTTAAGAAAAAAACTCTGATGTCAAAATAGGGCATGAGCAAAATAAATAATATACGCAAGGTATTATGATAGTCAGTAGCTTGCTTACAAATGACACATGCAAAAAAGAATTTTGACAGTGTTAATAATTGTTTTAATAATATTCAGGGAGTTGTATGGTTCCCCTACACCCCAAAAATCGTGATGACGACACAATTATACACTTTGACACCCAGACTTCGAATATTTCCTGAGGATTTACAGTCGGTCTAAAAATCCGGGAAAACAGGATCCCGGGATCTCGAGAGAGAAGCCCTAGTAGATAGGTTATGTATGTCAGGTAAAAATAAAATCTTGTATAAAATATATACATATATACAAATAGGATTTACACTATTTTCTTGTGTCTGTGGTCTTATACATCCATAGATATACGTTACTTATTTAAAATATGTATGTTTACACAAAATATACTCTTTATACTAAATATTTTCAGTTCAACAGAGTAGCTTTTCGAAAAGTAAATAATCTTTTAAAAAAGAGTAAATAGTGATATTCTCCCCAACTTTATTCAATTACATTACTACTTATATAAATTAGTTAATGTGTTATTTTTGTCTCATAATGAGAGAAATCATTTAAAGTTTTGTTGAAAAACTTATCACAGATAGGTAACGTTCCCCCATTGTCCATACACTGAATATGCCAAACTTTGCTATTTTAATACCCGGTGATTGTTTTCATTTTTTTCTTTCACATTAAATGATTTTTCATCAAGAGCTTTTAAAGGTATATTTTATTTTTATAAAAAAGATGCAAAATGTTATTAACAACAAAACTTATTTTATAGTTGTGGATGATCAGGTGATGAAATAGATGCAATAATTAGTTATTAGAGATTCTACAAAGGTATTGAAAATGTTGGTTTTCCGAAATTAATCTAGTTCCAAATACTAAATTTGAACAAACCGCACCACTTTAGAATCTATTAATGACACCAAAAATTTTAGGTCTCTAGAATCTTTATTCATGAAATTATTTGCGCTTAAAAAATTTTGCAAATCTCAAATTATCAAAATGAATCTAAACAATCGTTTTCGTTTATGAGAAATTGAATCCATATTGCAGTTAGTTTAATTTGATAAAATATTCTGTAAAAAGATTTTTTGCCAATATTAATTTTCGATTGGAAATGTACGTTCCTCACTTCTCCAATGCATGATAGCAACCGACTGTATTTGCAATATAACTTTAAAATATTGCCTCTAGAATCAAATCACGCCCGACCCTTGATTGCCACGAATTATAAAAAGAAGTTATGTTGCCGCACCTTCCATATTAAAAATTAACTAGAATATGCTTTTTTTACATATCTACTATCAATGAAACTTATATTACAAATGTTAAATTGAGGTACTATAATATTAGTGAAAATGATATGGATTTAAAAATTTGGAACTTTGTAAAGGATCAATATCAGGGAAGGAACCGATTTTAAGTACCATAGTAAGGACCAATACATCTCTAATAGAGACTTAAAGTATAATCACTTAATATACAGTCATATCCAGATATAAGATATTCGTATAGAATAAAAATCTGCTTCTACTCAACGTTCTCTCAAATAACGATTTTTTCGTACATAAAACACTTTGTATTGAAGAAACAAAAAATATGCATAAACTTCATAGGAGTTCATGAGAGTTAAGGATTCTCAGGAGAATTTTACTTTTTGTATGTACAAATCGTAAGTTGGCCCAAAAAAAAAAATTGTTTCTTTTTAAATAAATTTCACATTACTTTTTAATCAATACATATCATGAGTGCCCACCTAAAAAACACTTTTTGCGGAAAGATAGTAAAAAACTATCGATAATCTGTCAAAAACAGAATCCAATCAAAGACACTGGTTGCCTCGAAATGTAGAGTTTCAAAATTACTTATTTACGTAAGTATGCATAAATCGTATTCTCATGAATGCCCTAAGTATATAAAATAAGAAAAATCCAGATAAATTTAACTTCCGTTTCTGTTTCTAATTCTATTGAAGTAGACTTTTTCAGCGTTTTTTTCTTAAAGGAGTAATTCCTCAGTTTTATATCCCTTTACTGACCTTAGTTTTCTTATCCTAAAGTATAAAAACTACGAAGAACAAATGTAAAACTAAGGAGAAAAAAAAGTAAAAATCCACAGAATTAGTTGAGATGTCTTTAGATAAAAAAAAGTTTTTATTCATGTTGTTGTTTCTTTGTTATCTTTATGATCATGATAAGATATATTGAAGTAAAGAATAAATCCAAGACCATAAATAGTGAGAAAAATCTTCTGTACTTTGGGCATGTTAAAAAAACGAAAAACAACATCGAAAACTTGACAATTTGAATCATGTTTTGGAGGAGAGAAGCTTAGCTGTCTTGACATATTATTGGATCAGTTGTGATGATAGAAGGGGTGGAGATTGAAATAAAGAAGTACATTGGCATGAATTAATCCGATGTCGATCCTTTATTCTACTGAGAGTCCAGCAAGGATTTACAATATTAACTTCAAAACAAATCCACAAGGACACTTTCCGTCTTTTAAGTGCACATACGAATGTTAAATCAGATTTTGAATGTAGTAAGAAAGAAAGTTCAATTCTCAGGGGCTGTCTATAATATTGAGAATAGCTAAAGAAAAAGAGTTCATTCTTTAGATTACCGATTCCAAGGAAATAGGCTAGCAAAAAAAAAAAAAAAAATCACGATTTACATCACTAATCATAAATATATGGTGAATGCTTGTATGGAGAGAGTTTTTTATATTTCTTAGTTTTTAGGAGTGTAACCGTGAGAGTAGCAGCACTTTTTTTTTTTCTTTTTTCTTAGTTACTGAAAGCTGATTTGACTTAAACACCCCAAAATTTAAAACAACCTATCCATGTTATTGTTTGAATCTATTTGGTGGTTATAACACTCAACTTCTTAGAGAATACCGGCCCGTGCAGAATTATTTACCGATTTTTGTTCAGAACATATCGCGGACAATAATGACATTTGAATGACTTGAGAAACAATTTATTCATACATTTTTAGAATAATAAAATATTTTCTGATCAAATTTAATCAATGTAGCCACCATTTGACTCAATGACACTGGTCAGGCGACGTCTGAAGCTGCCACAGACTTGCTGGATGTAATCGGCGTCCATGGAGGTCCAGGCCTTGTTGACAGCAGCCTTTAAGGCATTTATGTTCTTGTGTCGTTTTTTTGCAGGCCTTGGTCCCCACGTGCGCCTAGATAGGGAAGTCTAGTGGGTTCAGATCTGGGCTCTGAGGGGGTCAGTAGTCCTTGGCCAAAAGTTCATGTTGTCCTTGAGCCACTCCTGAGCTTTCTTAGAAGCGTAAGCAGGTGCTCCATCTTGTTGAAAACCCCAAAGAGAGTTGCCGACTATGGATTTGATCCACGGAAGGACCTTGGACGCCAGCATAATCCTCCGCTGTTAATCTGAGCCAGTGGGGAACCATACCGGATTCATGGCCTTCCGTTGGATGTCCAAACATCTCCTAAGCTCACAACACGGTCATTTTGCCTGTTGAAAACAGGATCGACCGTAAAAGTTTTCTCATCTGAAAAAATGATGATGCGTCCAGATGAGCTCTTGATATCATTCAAGATTTTCTTGGCACGCTCAAGTCTGACTTCTCACTAACATTCAGTTAGCAGAGGGCGTTCAGTACGCCTCAGGGACTTTCCTCCAGCCCTTTTCAATGCCCTTGAAACAGTTGATGTCGACGTTCCCATCTTTCTGCCCATGTCGGCAATGGCCCTGTTGGGAGTCCTCTTGAACACTGACTTTACTTGCCTTGTTAAGACAGCGGGCTTCCTGCCAGCCCCAGGGGAATACTTGAGATCACCCCCAGCCTCCAAGCACTTGGAAACGTTGTAAATTGTCTTCAACGAGGCCCCAACCTGTTCCTTAATGTTGTTATGAGGCACTCCTGCTCGGAGGAGGGCTGCAATTTCGATCTTCTTTGTTTCCTGATTGGACATGGTCTCACATGTGGAAGTTGTTACGCTCTCACAGGAAGGATTTTTGTTTATTTTAACAATAAAAATAGGAAACAATCAGATTGGTTGCCACAAAACCTCTTAAAAAGTATATTTACATCATCGGTAAATAATTTTGCACGGCCCGGTATATTTGAATTTGACTCGTCAAAGGCTGCAATAGTATTTGATGTTCAAAGAATTATACAAAATTACATTCTTTAAGGAATTATTTACTAAACTTTTCACTTTAAATATGTATTATAAAATATTGATATATAAATTTATTGATTAGTATTTATCAGGTGAGGGAAATACACTCTCACACGCCTTTTCAAAGTCTTGACAAGACTAATAAACATACATGCTGTAAAGTTTAATTAAAGAAGAATAAAAAATGCAAAGAAAATTGCAATATTGGTTGCAACTTACTCGTTTTTAAACTGTAATATACAATATTTCAAATTTATCCCCAATGAGACAGTGATTTGTGAATTTTGAAAAAAACAAAACAGCATTTATAAACTGATAGCAAAAGAATCAATAATTCAAAGGATATAAGTTATAGTAAAACAATAAAACACATACTGCATCAATTACAAAATATTATTCTTCCAAAAAAATACTTCTACCCCTACAACTCACTTTTTATCCTTTTACTCAAAGAAAAATTGAAAAACATTATTGGTTTCTTGTCATAATAATCAGTCTTATATTTAACAATTGTAGTCAATTTATATACCTTGAGATGTTTGAGAAATAGGGCACGTTATAACCGTCCCCAATTTCCCTGTATAATGTAAATGAAGATTAACTTTATAGAAAACCCGTTGTTGGCTCGGATAAATAGGTTATTGCTGTTGTGGCAGATTTGGACTTAGATTAACGTAAGGATTAACCTTCATGTAATTCCTGTCTATAGTTCCACTACAGCATAGAATTCTAAATTATAGAGACTTGGAATAATACAACAGAATTTATATTCCCTTATAAAGCGAATATAAAAGACGTAATTGGCTGGAAAAAAAGGGAACGTCATTTTTTACTACATTCCTTCGAGAAGGAAAATAAAGAAGAACAAGCTCATCTACATGCATGAGTATTCCTTCTGTCCAGAATTCAGTCGCTAGAGATACAGGCTTTTTTTTTGGGGGGGGGAAGGTTGCTTTTTGACAAAACTTTGGCAATTTTGTTGTATACTTTTTATTTAGAAAAGTCAAATTTAACAAATGAACTATTTTCTTAATTTTAAATCAGACAATATACATAAACTACTCAACAAATTTGACTGAAATTTTTTTTAGTCAGGGGTATTGCAACTCTCCATAAACCTCCCCATCCTTTTTAGTTACGATGCTGACAACTGAAGAGAGCTGGTGCTTTTCTCCAAAATATTTTTCCAATTGTGAGGGTTACCAAATTAATTTTTGCATAAATCTACTCATGATCTATGTATAAAACTTATTAAATATAATAGGGGTTGTAAAAAGAAATCCATTATTTTTCCAATTGATGGCTTAAGTAATGTGTATCTCACGTTGTATCAGTGCGATCAGTTTATACTAAATGAAGTTAGACAGATAAGATTTCCAACAACAACAAAAAAACAATACATTTTTGTCATTATTAGACTCAGAATTGTTTGAGCGGTCCTCCAAAATGGGCATCAACTTTTAGAAAATACATCATATTCTATAGTTTTTCCTCGTTAAAGGGGAAAACGCAAGCCAGGCGGCTGAAAATGTGAATAGTGTTGATGGTTTATGATATTATAACTACCAATTAAGCGACATTTTGGTTTTTTTTTATTTTGTTCTGGTAATTTTGATGTCAAAGATGCACTGCGTTCTGGAAGGCCAACTATCGAAAACGTGTTTAAAATAATGGAAATTGTGGAGTCACGCCGTCATGTAAGCACTGTTTTGATTGCCAAGGAAATAAACAGTAATGGAAAAAAAAAAAAATAATCGATTTCTTTTTAGTACACCTTATATACTTATAGATATATGATTATATATAATTTGGTATCTCTATCTTTCTATTCTCAATAGTTAATTCTCCACTTTTTTGAACAATCTATAATCAAAATGTGTTTTTTTTCTATTTGTGTAATATTTCTCCAATTCTTACTTTTTCCCCTTTCTTTTATTCTTACCTTCATTCACCTTCAGCTTTCCTAATAATGAGAGAAATGATGTTAATTATATAATACTAACTATGCCTATAATAACTACAGTGATAAAATTAAAGAGAAAAGAACAAACTACACATGTACATAAAATTAAACTTGAGTTTGACATCTAAGTAGGTTGATCCTCAAATTAAAATGTTGAATTGACTCGAACGCAACAATTAAAATTAATTATGAAGAAGCTTACAAATTCGTTTTATTATTTCGTTAAAGCCCTTTCTAATCATATACCTATTATTCGGTTCAATTGACGCCTTTTACCTTGTAAAAAAAATAATTAAAAAACCCTTTTACAGGCTGGGGGGACAGAACTAGTTACAAGAAATTCAAGTTTTGGGCATATGAATCAGCTTATAGAACTAAGTTGAAGTATTGTCAAAAATTCAAATTATTTTGTAAATATCAAAACCCTATGAAACTTTTGAAATGATAATTTCATATCATAGTCAATGGTATTTTAGCTATAATATCAATTTTAATATGTATAATTGTATTTGTCAATTTTTCCTCATCAATGTGAGTAATTTGAGACAATTCTGGGACGCGTAGAGACAGTATAGATTGTCATTCACTCATAATAGATAATAATTATATTTATAGGTATAATTATTTCAAAATCTAATTGAACTAGGATATATATTTGATTTATGATATTCCGATAAGTATATATTATTTTAAATTATTTCAACATTTAAGGCTCAGATGTTGTTTTCTACTCACAACAAGCTGGGAAAGTTTAAAATTCTCATTTATACTCATTAATAACTTAAATGCCAATAATTAATTGGGAGCCTTTAATTTTGAATTAAAAACGATGATTTACATAATAATTTTGTATGTGTCCGGGTAATACCCTTACACAGAACTTCAATAAAAAAATTATCCATGTATTACCCACAACAGATACTCTGCGTCAACGAATAAAATTTAAAATATTTGTCAGACGGGTGCCCGTTTATACACGGGTATTTGTCTGATAACATATATACTTGTATCACAATTGAAGGTTAATTTCGAATCTTCCACTTTGTCTATGAGTCCTTATGTAAAAGAGTTATAACTGAGGATTCGATATAATTTTTTGGAACTTATCATCGTTCTTCAAAAATCAGCAAGGCCTGTTTACGATTACATCACTTATAGTTATAAATAAAATACAAAAATATACTCTTTCAACTGTCGATGTTTCTGTTTTTTTCCTTCAGTTAGTGTTTTAAACGTTGATTGCTTGAATTAGAACTAGCTCCTGTTAAGTCATCAACAATTATCTACAATTAATGATTAATGACTCTATAGTTTGGAAAAAATGTCCACTAACAACTACATAATTTAAAGGCTTTTTGGTATTTTTTCGGCAAAAAAGTTGAGTGATACATTAAAAGTAACAACATCTTAAATTGTATGTAATATCATCAGGCAAGTTTTGATTCTAATTTTTCTTCCAAAAAGTGAGGGGCTAATGGCCTCTCTATGTTGTGAATATACAGTGATGAAGCATAGACCATATAGTAATAGAAAACTGTAAGTAAAGGATCAAGGGCGTTCGCTACAAATGAGGTAGAAGAACGGAAAAATTAATGCAATGACATAACATAAGTTCAAAACGTCAATTGTCGACCATTTGCCATATTATTTTATAATAAAAGTATTTATTAGATTTAAATAATCCATCATAACCAATATTAAAAAATCAAACTGTGAAATTTATAAATCACAGTTTTTAGAAATGGGTTTAATTTTAACATCAAACCTATCACATGCCTCTTTTTTATGTATATGAATACATTCAACTCAAAACTTTTCAGTTTAAAATATTATAAGTACATTTTTAATACTTATGTGTAGCCCATACTATGGCCTATTAAACTCTATAAGATTAATCAAATTTATTTATTTGATTGTATGTTTTTGGGGTAATATATTGTTTAAAAAATATTCACGGAAATAATCAAATAAAGTAAAGTTTCTGGAGCTCAAAGAAAAAGATTAGTTCTAATTAATGTTAAGTAATTCAATGCATTAATTTAGCAAGTTTCAGAATCTATAAGGATTTTTTCCTATCTAAATTAGATTACCCAAAAAAATCACTTTTTCTATCTTGGGGACAAACAGGGTTAATTTAAGTAAAATGAGGCTATTTTACCAATATATGTTGTGTTCCTTCAAGTCCACTTACTATATGCACACCCTCCCTCCCAGGCTTTACTTTTTTTCGTTGGATTAAAACAGCATTTTTTAAACTGAATTGTCCTCTGACTTTGTCAACGGTCCCACCAAAAGGAAAATATTTTAATATCTAATTTCAAAAAAGTAAATAAATATGATATCAAATAAATTTTTTTACATATAAAAGGGTAACATTTTACATTCTTTCAATGAGGCATTATGCCAATAACCCATTTTTGCATACTGTTTTATCATTTAACCACAAAAATACATTTGACTTCACAAAGAACAAGGAACAAGTTAAATTCAAGCTTAAAAGAAAAGCTCTGCAAGACCTGGACAGATTGACAGTGAAATGAAGCCTCAGTCTACTTCAATCGAGCTTTTGACTACCAGCTTTATGTTTGCACCAAAAGTTGCAAAAGTAGACACTAATAATGCTTAAAAGAGAAAAATAAAACGACAATTATCTCAATTTTGGCTTCATCAGTACTAGGGATGAGGATTGGCCTCTCCCTTTGTGGAAGAAACATGCGCCATAAAATTGTCCAACCAAGGAGCATGGAAATATTCGAAAAGTACGCCCAATTTCTTGGGACAAATTGCCAAAAACGAAGCTACACCCATTAGACCCAGCTATGATGTACTAAGCTGTGAGCTAATACAAAAATAATCTGGAATAAAAATCAAGAAATAGGTACACATTACAGTCAAATATTGATGTCAATTGTAGGCTTCTATTCAAATTTCGGGAACGAGCCGAGACAGCCCGAATATTAGCTATAGTTTAGAATCTTTATTTAATTAATAATACTGAATATTGGCATGATATGATACTACAAAATATATCCCCTTTAATATTTTCATTGTAATGATAAAATTTAGCTTCTTTATGTACCCACAAAGAATTAATCAGAATAACTGTTTTGATAGTTTGAAATTGATGCTAAATATTTGTTGAAGAATACAAATAGTATCCAGATTCAATTTTGAGAAAATTCCTTCTATCTTGCTTTTGTATTGACTGTTCACATATAATCTACCCATTTTAAGTGTCACGAAATTCTATATAATATCCTATTAAAGTAAACAGTTAACGAAAATGTTGATCTAATTAAAATTTACAAGCTCGACCTAAAAATGGAATAACTCATAAATATATTTAAGCAAATTATCCTCAGTAAAGAAAATAAATATTAGGATGTCACGAAATTAAATTATCATTTTCTATCTAGGGAAAGAAAAATAATTAACAAAAATAAAAGAAGAGATTAAGTAAACACGCATAAAAGAAAAAGAAAATCAATAATTAGATGTTAATCCTACCTCCTTCTCTCCCACTCCCAAAACATACATATAGTAAACTTACCATTTTTTTTCTCAATGTCTTCATCCTCATTGTCATCAAAGCCATCTAGAGATGAAGGTATGGCATTTAAAATAGTTTCTTCAGTGTTCCTGTTTTTATTCGACTCAGTAGGTTTGAGTTCACTGTTTTCAAGCACATTTGAAGGAGACATGTGATGATCATGTTCATCTGGATCGTCATCCATAGATTCAGGAGTTGTAATCATAGTCAAACTTTCATTGCTTTTTCCAAGGATTGGAAGAACCTTTTGAAGAAAAAAAAAAGATATAGGCACATATTATATACTTTTCATTTTTCAATCATTATTATTGTTATCAAGCTCTATCATGCCTAATTATGTAATATGTATTTATTAGGACTGGGAGAGTACAGAATCGAACCAGAATTTAATTTTATAACTATTTTTCAAATAGATTTTAAGTAGTTCTTACTTGATAGCATTATCCTTCTTTTTTTTTAGCATAAAAATGAATTATATACAGATTAAAAGCAGTATACAATTTCTAATTAAAATAAGAATAGTCCAATTATCAAAATGGAAAAACTCATACTCAAAATAAAATAATCCACTTCAAAATGGGAATTGTTTAATTCAAAATGGGAATTATCTCGTTTAAAATGGAATAATACAGTTCCAAATGGGAATAGTCCAACTCAAAATGAGAACAATCAAATTCAAAATATGAAAAGTCAATTTCAAAATGAGAAAAGTCAAAATAAAAAAATTATCAATTCAAGAATTTAGGCTTAGAGAATAGGAGGTACCATACAAGAATTTACTACAGAAAGCTATGCAAGATGTATCACTAGTAGTTATATAAGCTAAAGTAAGTTTTTGCGATATATTTTAAGATTATTACATTTTAAAAGAATACACAAACAATTTGTTCTGACTATCTATTTGATTGTGCCATACGTTTATATATAGTCAACATATTTGTGGCATTATATTAGGATTATTAAAAAATATGTAATTTCCAAAAAAAGTGATTTCATTTGATTAATAGATCCTAAACTTTCAGGACTTTTTTTTTTTTTTTTTTTTTTAAACTAGACTATTTCCATTTTGAATTAGATAATTTCCAATTTAAATTGGAAGTAGTGTCATTTCTTGTAGAATATCATCCCAAACAGCCTTTTCTGCTGCCATGGCTTGATGCTTGCAAATCTATCTTGGAATAAAATTGGTAGTCTTTTCCACCAACATAGTAAAGAATAGGAGCTTGCAAAAAGAAAAATAAAGCAGCCAGAAATACTCAAAAATTGAACATAAACCCCCCAAAATAATTTTGGAAGTGGGCATAGGTAATCCATCCAGTTGAAAGCAGTTTGGGGTAAGTAAAAGCACTTTCTGGATCCATGGTGTTTTTTCCCTTCTTTTTTTTTTTTTTTTTTTTAAACTAGCAGTGCAAATGATTTGAGATTTTTGAGTGAGGGAGTTTTACATAGTGATGAAAATCGTATGTATTTTGGACAAGTTTAAAAAAAGCCAAAAATCGGCATGTGAAGTCATACGACTTGAAATATGTTTTGAAGAGGAGCCGCTTAGATGTCATGACGTTTCATTAGAACAGCTACAATTACTTGTGACTAGGGAAGAAGACGCAGAAGGATATAAACAACGTCATTGTCAAGAATTACTCAAATGTCGATCCTCAATTCCACTCTGAGTTCAAAAAGGACTTACAATTATAACTCCACAAAAAATCGTCAGGTCTACTTTCCGTCTTTTATAAGCACAAACAAATATGTCGCTAGTATGTTATAGAAAAGGAAGTTTACACCTCAGGAAGGAAATAATAATGATAACATCAATGGGCGAACTAAAAATGACACACGATTTACATCACTAGTTATAAAGATTATAACTTAAAATAAATTATTATTTCACACGCACCATTATTCAGTGTTATTATCCGGAATACTAATGACAGTATAAATAGAAAATATGAATGCATATTTCGTAAATATTATGAAGCATAAATTGATTTAGTATTTATTAAGTTGATATGTAATTATAAAAAATTCTGTGTAGATTTGGCTTTTGAATTTTTTTCGTAAATGTGACTTTCTAAGACAATAGAAGTTAATTAGAGAGGTATTATATAGGCAGCCTATACAGTATGTGATACTCAATTAAAAAAATGAAATATATTACTGTATGCATAAGTCCATTAATAAATATAGGTTGGTACCTATATAATTTATATCCATGTACGCGAATATATATATACATAATATATTAGACTGTCCCGTTTTATTCCTTCCTGCACAAAAGACTTTTATCTGTGAGCTGAATTAAAATAATTACTTTGTCGAAGTATCCGGCCTCTCAGGCCCTTTTTAGCGTAGTACAAGTAATTTAGTTGGAAAACATGCTATGTTTGTGTCAAAGTTTTGTATTTTTATGCTTCTTTTTGCATCATCTAAAATATTATGCTATGGGCAAATAATTTTGCTAGGTACATATATTTAGTGAAACTTGTTTGTAATAATTTAAGGGGTTTAAAATATGCAAAATGATTTGCAGTTTCCCTGTTTTATAAAACATAACATAGAAAAATTTAACCTTAGTTGAAGTAACGAAACTAGAACAAAAGGATAATTATTTTGTGTTATATTATATAAACGGGGAAACTGCACATCATTGAACACATCTTATGCAAAAACTTATTTTAGCTGATAAACTGAATTCTAAAAAATATTTATTTTACCCATAGCATTATATTTGGGACGGTACAAGAGACCTAAACTTCACTGATTTGGACCCAAAATCACATTTTTCCAAACTAAAATGGACTGTTCCCACCAAAAATAGTTTAAGAATTTTTAAACTTTGTCAAAATTAGTTTTACATTATTCCAAGTAGAAAAGTACTTACCCAAAAACAGGGCAGTCTAATATACATTATGCATACAAAAAATGTACATTATACTCATCGTATAATGCAATAAAATAATTTTCTCCGTTGGAGACTTATTTTTTTACAGGGGTAACCACCTTTTATATTTTTGAAAAGCAATCAATCAAACTTAATTAAAATAGTAATAATTTAGTGTAGTTCAGGGTTTGAAAAGGGTAAACATTTAGTTCATATGGGATTCATTTAGTTAACTAGAATAAAACTAGTGTAATTTTTCAAATAGATATAAGGTTGGGATTCACTATTATGTAATTTTAGCATATTAAAACTAGCTTAACCCACTTTTTTTTTTTAAATAATTTACCTATATTCATATTAATTTACATATTATGTATAGAGTGGGTCAAAATCGATCATGGGAGCTTTTGGGGAAATTGTCATTCTCTGAAATTGTAACATCCTAGATATTAGTAGGTTATATATATGTATACTCATTTGTTTATTTTTCTATCATGCAGAATATACTGGATTACTTATCGGAGCGGACGCGTAGATACTTTTAATAACAAGATATAAACCTGGCGAAGAGGAATCACAAATCAAGCTTACTACTACCGAACTGAACATATCCTAGGGGGAAACATATTGTGTTACTTTTTTTACTATTAAAATTAATTTTCCAGTAATTTATTATTAAAACTGATAAAATGGCATCAATCGGGTCATAACCATTTTTGATGGGAAGAAGAAAGTAATTGAGGATTACGTTACTAGAGTCCCCCTCTTTTTAATTTTAAAGAAGAATTATATGTAATTTATCTCTTGTCTAGGGATGAATTTTACTTATATTCTCATTGTAGAGACCTATTGTCTCCAATGGATCCCAGTCAAATCTCTCTTTAAGATGTAATTAAAACTTTAACTTGTCATTATAAACCTCCAACTTTAATCATATATGAGTGATTCAAATTTTATAACCGAAAACATAGCTCAGTAGTCTATCGTAGATTTAGCTGTAGCTTTAAAGTCGCTAGTTAAATTGTATTTTATATATATATATATGTAAGTCTTCATAACCCTTAAAATCCGGTAGTGGATGTGGTAAGAATCACTGACCTGGGGATTGATCTCAAAAGATTTTTTTTTGTTTGTTTTGTCAAAGGACTTAACATTTGAAAAAACATGTTTAAGTTTATTGAATTAAACTTTTCAAATAATTGTACAGAGTTCAAAGATGTAGATAATATGTTTTCTATAAATTCTTTAAATTATATTCAATCCTTCCACAAATGAAATTCAATTAGAAATGAATGGATGAAAGATTTATTGGCAGATGGATATCGGTTGTGCTAAAATTATAAAAATAGAAACAAATTTAAGTCTGTTTATGAAAATGATTTATTAAAAATTATTGAGTCAACATTACAATTAGCTATATATGGAGGATCTAGAGTAGCTGTTGTTCCAATTTTAATTGTAAAAAAAGAAAGTTATTTATTATGTAGAAAATCATGATGTTTTATTACAGTGGTATTTATTTATCTTAAAATAATTTAATGAAATATAGACTTCCACTATTGAAGGAGAAAGGCTTTTAAAATAGCAAGAAAAAATTACAGCATATCACTTCTTTTAATATAAATTATGTAACAATGTTCAAATGTACACACATACATATATATATATATATATATACAGGGTGATGACTCAAAAATTGGAATCCTCTTCGAACCTCAGTTCTAAAAGTCTGAAAATTTTGTACTTGGCGCCATTCGAAAGAACTGACAAAAAACTACAATTTTTTGTTCCTTTTGTCTTTGTGCAATCAAAAATATCCGAGCAACAAGCAAAACAACAGAAGGTGTGCGATCTCCTCCACACATACGTTGATCCAAAGAAGATTTCAGCCATTGTAAACATGTCCCTCGCCACCGTCCACAACACCAAGAAGGTGATGAACAACTACGACACAGTCTCTAGAATGCCTGGAAGCTGAGGCCATAACAGAGTGAGGAGTACCGAGTTCGTGGACATGGTCAAAGAGGAAATTGAGAAGGACCCGACGAAATCCATGAGGCAGATGGTGAACAACATGGTTCCTTAAGCATCACGGCGACATCGTCAAGATTTACTCCGAATATACCATTTTCAAACTGGACGCTATTCTTAACAGTAGAAATCATTGCTTCTTGACTGAACCAAGAGTTTAGGTCAAGGGAGCCTTCAGTACCGAACATCCAGCTCAGGTAATGGTCGTCGGCATCGTTGCATCCGACGGCAGCCAAATACCTCCCTAATTCTTCAAAGGCAACGAGAAAGTCAACACTCACGTCTACTACGAGGTCCTCATGGCTGGTCATTGTTGAAAAGCACTTTCCCCAGGGACAACTATGTGTTTACCCAAGATGGCGCACCGGCAAACACGTCCAAGAAGGTACAGTATTTCTGCAGGTAGAACATGTCTACGTTCTGGCCCACAGACTTCTGACCTTCGTCCTCACCTGACGTGAACCCCCTAGACTTGGCTGTTTGGAGCGTCATGGAGGGCAAGACAAACAAGACTTCTCACCCGAATATCGATACCCTGAATGTCTTTATCACGGAGGAGTGGGACATATTGATTAAAAAGTGTAGATAATTTTTGAAGTACCAACTTTTGCTTCAAGAATTTACCATAAAAACGGAACAAAATAAAAATATATATAAGTCAAAACGGATTTAAAAAATTTTAAATCCTCACCTTGTATATATATATACAGGTACGAAAACATTTTGCATTTAAAGGCTTCATTAATTTGTTTTTGTTTTTTCTTTTTCTTTCCTCTTTTTTAATTGGATTTATGAGGTAAAAGAAACAATTAAGGATATAAAACGATATTGTTATGAAAGAGGATCTGTCCTACATAAAAGAGGACATAGGACTGAGTTCCAGTGATGCTAGAGGCCTAACACAGGGTCCATCATAGCCCAAAAAAATCTTACAAACAAGTCGACATTTTCTTTGCGGTGTCATAATCACCTCCACACTATTCTAGTTCCTTCTTGATTCTCTAGAAAAAGGACCTGCTAAGGTTTATGAAGTTTGCAAAAAAAATCGATACACGGTGTAAGATCGAGATCTAGACCCAAACATTGATTCAAATTGCTGTAGAAAAAATAACCAGGGAAAAAATCTTTATCAAAACGAGTTGTAACACAACTAGTTAACAAATTACCCCATCCTTTAAATGTTCTTCCTTTTGAAGCAGTTTATAGATTAACAAGATATAAAACACCTAATTATGATTCAAAACACTAATAATACAGCCGGCAAAAAAATACTGAGTAATTTTCATGAATATGTACCCTCTGATTATATATTACAAATTATATGTAAAATATACCTATTTCCTTAATAAAGTTGTTTTTGTATTATTAAACAGTTTCTATAACAAAAGTAATGGAATTTGTTAGCTGTATAATTTACTATTTGCAAGAGCCAAGGGACTACCATTCAGTTGGTCTCACTTGTCATTCCTTAAAAAAGTTAAATCTGTTGACGTTGTTGAAGTGTTTTTTTTTTGTTGTTTTTTCCCTTTTTAACTATTAAAAAGTCTAATGGTACATGAACAGCCTATGCTCAACGTAGTAGAGTTTGACCCCTGATTTCAAAAATGGCCTTCAGAAAAAGGCATAACTTTCTTCTTATTTTTGAAGTTGGCAACTTCTTTAAGCCCTTGGTGTTGAAAAAAGTGAATTATGTGAAAAATTTCAAAGGCTAATTTGAAAACCCTTTTTAAAATGTATGAATCCTCCTTATAACTAGAGTTATCTTTGTTTAAAGTTGAAAATAAGTGATTTTTATTCAGTAAGAAAGTTTACATTTATCTCATTTGATAGCTGACAGTGTAACCCTTGGTTTAAAAAAAATCCTCCCCAAAAATGCTCTTTATCGATGCAAATTTGTGATCAGGGATAAAACTCATTTATAAATTAATCTCATTTCAATAGTTTATATATTTGCATGCCATAGATGGAAATATGTATACAGGTGAGGTTTAACTCAATCTAGTGAATTTTAGAGTCCATGTAAAATGATAAATCTTTTTTCTGAGTTGAATCTTGCTGAAATTGTAGCTCACTGTTCTTTAGTATATCAATGGTGATGTATGTAAGCACCATGGATGAAGGAACCCTTGATAAGGTATTATAAAATTTCTGGATAACGGCTCTTACTTACAAAGATTAGAAAATTGGAGGATCCAAAATGAATATCAACCTTCATAGAAACTTTTCACTGACATGATAATTTATATCATAATTGAACGAGGGATGCCATTTTGGGGCTTCAAAGTTGATAAATTTACTACATTAAGAAAATACTACAAATTTTCAAAAATCTTGATTAAACTCTATTTAAATGGCTTTATGAATAAAAACTTACACTTGCATGGAATACTACTTGCTGCCATCGATAAACACTAATATTTGAATATAATCAAAGTAATATGTGTTAAAATCCCTTATGAAATGTCTAAATTTTTAATCTTTTTTGAGCTATTAGAGAATAGAAAGGTCGGGTATTAGATAAAAATAAATGATTCCTTACATTCTAATAGTTCATCTTTATCTTCAACACGAAAATTCGAATGTATGACAATCTAATAATATATAATAAAACTAGGCAATAGAGTGAAAGGTTTTTATATATACTAAGGTTCATATCAAAGTTCTCAATTTTTTTGGGTGTTAGGCCAAATGAGATTAATAGACCATCTCGCGGGCCCTACCAATTGGCTTTAATATTATTGGAAAGTAAATAACATAAAAGTGATAATTCATTGACGTTCCAATATTTTTACTTATTATAACCAATAACTGTAATTTGCTCGTGACTTATAAGATGTTTTTTTAAATACATACAGGGTTCGGAAGAAAAACATGGACTGTTAATAAATATTAATTATGTAATGAAAATAGTGAGGTTTTGTAAAAAAAAATCCTGAATACTCCGAGTCTCCTGTCCTTTCTGCATAAGTAAACAATAACAAACATTTCTCAAATCTTTCATCATGAGTGAGCAGGAAGCAAAAAGGCAGAGGATCTCAGACCTTCTGGATGCCAAAATTGAGGTAACAGAGATTATGGACATAGTGAAGTCCTCCAGGAGCTTCATTTTCAAGGTGGCCAAGATGAAAAAGGATGGAAAAGACCTCTCAAGGAAAGAAGGAAGTGGGGGACAAAACTTGAAAAGGGATTCTGAGTTTCTGGAGGACCTGAAGAAGAAGATCAAGGACGATGCCACAAAATCAATGAATCGCTTCTCTAATGAATTTAACGTGGACAAGGGGACAATCAGGAGGGCTGTGAAGAAGGACTTGGGGTCGTCCTCCTGCACAAGAACCTCACACCACCTGTTGACGGACACTCTGAAGGAAAGGAGATTGCAGAGGTGCAAGAAAGTTCGTGCGTAGATCAAGGCCAATGGAACCACAGTAAAAAAATTCTCTGACGAAATTTTTTTTCACCGTGGACCAGGTCTACGACTGTTTGCTTTGGGGATCACCAGAGGAGGTCAAGGGGGTGTTCTGTACATAAAATCCGGCCCAAACAATGGTCCTATGGTCGTAGTATCCGACGGCAAGAAGATACATCCCTTCTTTTTAAAGTCTGGGGAGAAAATCGGCCAGGAGGCCTACTACAAGGTGCTGAGGTTCACCATACTGCCATGGCTCAAGGCCACCTACCCAGAGGACAACTATGTGTTGGCCCAAGGACATATTGCCATCATCTTCGCCGAATTTGAGCCCGTTGGACTTTGTTATGAGGGCACTTCGGAGAGATAGACCAACCGGACATCTCACCCAAACGTGGACTTCCTGAAGGCCACCATTGTGAAGGGATGGAAAAAATTGTCCAAGAAGTTGATCAACTCCTGCAAGGCTTTCTACCGCCGTAATTGCTATAATTACTGCTGAGGGCGACCATATTGAGTGAACATGTTCACAAAGGTCGTGTCTCAAAGTTTTGAAAAAAAAAAATTCAAAACTATTTATCAAAAAAGAAAATTATTGACATTTTTCTAAAATCAGTCATTCAGTCCACGTTTTGCTTCTGAACCTTGTACAATACATTAGGTTCAACAATCACTCTGAAATAAATTAAAGCAATCTGCGTATTTAAAACTATATTAAATCAATCAATCAATAAGAAATTAACTTATTTCATTATGCACCTTTCTGGAAAACAAAATTTTCTATACACCTTGGAATAGAGCAAATTCTGGATTAAAGAAACATTTTTACTCGAACCAAAGAGTTGCCCCATTCTGTATATATTTATAAAGGCTGAGACATGAAGCTTATGAAGTAATAAATCAGATAATATATCCTTATTTTTATTGAAACAATTATATAAAAATTTATTGAACTCTACAATACATACAAACGACATTTCACGAAACTTCGATTAAAATAAGCTAAATATGTGAATAAATCCTAAACTGGGAGTAATCAGGGAAAATAAGTAACTGCATAGCATCAGATTTAATGTTTTGGGAGCATAGTAAAAAGTATTGACGATAAAATGTACATTCAAAGGAATAAAAAAGCATTTTTCTCAATTTCAGGGTGTATTATATCCTATTTCATTAACGAAATAAAGAAAGAGCTATTTCTAAAATCTCTACTCATTGAATCCTGCCTAGAATAAAAATTAAGTTCTACTATAAAGTTTACAATAAAATAATATCGAATACAATGTTACTTAAACTGAATTCAATCTGTATATATACTCGGAGGTAAAGAGACTAAAAAGCAAAGAGGAGACATGATGGTTGGAATAAAAAGTAAACAAAAATATGAACTATGTTCAGGATTCACGTAGCCTCGATCAAAAAATATAGAACATAAATACCCTTCGTAGAAGATTAGGGTTATGTATTTTGCTTCAAAATATTTTTTTAGAGTATAATAATGATTAACATACAATGAACTATGATTTTAATTAATAGTTTATGTCTCTGGTTTATTCTTAAGAAAACTATATAACCTCGTCCAACACGTTGTTGACTTTTATTAAATTTCATTAGATAAGTTCGTAGCGCATTTACAAATTTTTAGACAAATCATAATTTGAGATAAGAAAAAACATTCATGATTGATATACAAGACTCATCTTTCCCTTATAGTCTCTTTACTCGTAAGTATACATATGGTATGTATAAATACTGTATTTCTTCGAATATAAATATTATTGAAATGAAGACAACAATATAAAAATGAAGTATTTCTATATTTTAAAGGGGCTATTATTCAAGGAGTTTTGATCAAAATTAGAAGAAATATATATATTTTTATTAGTCAACCTTATTTTAACCCTCCGTTACATTTTTTTCTAATCCTAACGTGATCAATTTTGGGGTTCTTTTTTTGGGACACACCAACACAAAGTCTAAATATGATAATTTTATAAGAATCCTCCTTTTCAATGTAATGGTATTGATAAACAATTTATGCATGTTTCAATTTTTTTTCCAATTTATTTTTTCAATAAAAATGTATTTTTAGTTCTTAATACCTAAAAAATATGAAAATGATATTGATAATGGCTATTTGTGTCTTTCGTAACTTTTACTTCTATAAGGGGAAAAAACAAAATTTGATGAATCTATGAAAAATTTGATAATTGAAGAATATTTTTTTAATTTATTTGTTATCATTTCATTCTTTGTGTATTACACATTTTTAATAATTTCATCGTTAAGGTTCTATTGAATGTCATCCTTATATACAATCTATAATTGGTAAATCATTCGCAGGGAAAATCACTTTTGCCAAGTCATTTCATAAATCTTAATTCATTATTAAAAACAAGGAAATTGCTAAATTAGTTTATTAATAACCTTATTTAATAACTTCTTGTCGTAATTTTACGTTTATAGAAGTCTAAGAAAATATGTAAAATAATATAAAAGTTATATCATTCTGATTTTCATATTAGTATTAGTGTATAATTTTTCAAAAGTGTTTATATCTTTTCAGCAAAAAATGGCTTAATATCAGAGAAAATAACATTAATAAGTGAGATTATACGATTTTAAGACTCCGCGCACCTAGATGTTTCTTTTTACCTTAATTTTACTGGGCAATCTTGATACTTTGATAATAAAATAAATAAAAAGTATTTTTCAAAAATAGTTATATTTTAGTTTAATGTTATTTTTTTTTACTTCAATGGTGTCTTTTATATATATTTTTTCTCCAAAAACATTCAAAGTTATCAAGAAGGTATTTGTAAAAACTTTAAGGCCAATGAGCCAGGGATTAGAACATACTTAGATCCCTAATCCTTGGTGTTTGGCCGGAAATTAATTTTTTTTTTTTTGTAGAGTGCTGGATACTTGCATCCGAAAAGTATGTCTATAATTGAATTTTATTTTAGCCCCCCTCTTTACTTATATGCTCCCTCCTCCAGAATGAAAATATAACTATAACAGCTTTTTAAATGAAGCACAGTAGAATTTGCCAATAACAACAAACTCGCCCCCTAAAAATGATTAGGATTTACATCTCTAATAGTGTACCCATATATTTTAGATACATACTTAAGTAAAGAGTATTGAAGGTAGAATTCTTCAAATTAATTAATAAAATTAGGTACGCACTTCATTTTTTATTATATATCAAAAGCTTCAAATCTATCTGTGTCCTAATAATTAAAAGATTCTCAGTCAAACAAGGAAATGAGTACAAGTAGAAATAATTTTTTCTTCCTTTTGCTTAATTAAGATAAAGAATTTTGTAGATGTACATGACAATTTCATTTTTTTCCCTTCCTTTTTTTTTTTGAGTTGAGGGAGCTTTCTTATTTCCTTTCTTCGGCTCAACTCTGCCCAGCATCAATGTAATATATTTTTTGAAAAAGGATTTAATTATAAACAAATCTCAAGGTTCTATTTTTAAAAGAATATATTTTAAAAGTTAAAATGTGTATGTCATTTTGCTATGTACTATCATTTTATTTTGCAAAAATGATAATCATAAATTAAAATGGTCACTCATAAAATGGTTTCTATACAATATTTCATGAAGAAAACATACACCATATTATGTGCTTAAGGAGTGGAAAATAACTTCTTACGTACATAGGAAGGTAAATATATGTATTTATATATAGGAGGTCCCTGCAAAACCCAGTTTCAAAGTTTTTTGATTAAAATTAAATTTCCATATATTTTACAAGTATCTTGGATGGCATACATTATTTTAAAGACTTTATAATGAATATAATGTTTTTTTCTCCTAGCCATACTAAAATAAAACAAAGGACAAAAAGTAAAAAGTGGACATTGAAAAGTAATTTCTCCCATTTTACAGGGTTTACTACTAAAAAAGCCGTACAACTCAGATATTCTTGTTCCCAAAAACTGCAATAAGCGGGAACCCATGTACCTGGATTTCTTTCCTGGGGAGATATCAGGGTTTACAACTAGACAAAATATATTTGACAAAAATAGGCTTATATATATATATATAGAATTGAATCCATGAAAAGTTGAATATTGTATGAAAGAATTACTTGAGATACAGTTTTAACTATTACTACCAATTACCTGATATGCACATATTCCGTTGTATTTTGCAAAACAAAACAACCATAAAAAAACCCAAATGAATATTTAAAGAGAACTTAATCTTATAACTTAGGAAATATTAGGCTAAGTAAAAAGTTTTGAGCGTAAATATCTTAAGTAAGCTATTTCTCAAAATTAATTTATGGTATAAAAAACTACAAGTATGATTAAAGGTGAAGAGTACCCTTTAAAATAAGTTAATTTAAAGTTTTGTATTTGGTGAAGCCAGTGGTGTGTTAATGCGTTCCAAAATGAAAGTAAAAAAAAGAAAAATTCGATATATCCATCAGTATCACTATGACCAAGTTGAAAGACAGAGTAGGCGACCACAAAATTGAACTATTCATGGACACCATATGGTATTGAATGCAACAATAAAGTGGTGGGTCCAACGACTTCGTTTGGTAATTTTATTGACAAAACAGAACTTTTTTCTTCACCTATTATGAATTAATTTGGGTTGGGGAAAAACTAGATTAAAATTCATTTATTCTTCTTAAAATATAAAATAAATTACCGAAAATTCAAAGTATTTATCATTTGTTATGTCATCCAGGAATTTTCTGGGAGCTCAAAAATTTAAAAATATATTTTGCCTTATTTCGCTAAAGGGTAATGTCCAATGAGCTGTTAAGAGCTTCTTAAGAACATGCACTTAAAGGAGCGTCTGCAGTACCTTTTAATAAGGAGAAGGGCAGGTGAGCTACTGGACTAGTTCAGAAATTAAATCCCGTCGTTTTTTTTTTTGGCTATCTCAGAAAAAAATAACAAAAAATTTTATTAGTACCATTTTAAATACATCATTTCCATAATAATACTAGTACACCGAATTATAACTTGTAGCTAGGTAAATACAGGAGTGGGCATACAAAACTTGCAGTAGTATTTCATTATAATTTGGCCTGTTATTTTTATTTAATTACAATGTTTCGTTACGCAACCAAAAGTCAGCTGAAAATAAAATAAAGAGGAGTGTTTTTATCTTTTATCTCTATGTGTAAAAATGTTGAAACAATAACAAAAAGCGTCTTGGAGAAAAATGGCTACTACACCTCTCATCCAAATTTGGATTGTCATTATGACAGGCGCTGTCAATCTGTTTGCCGCCGTATCGAGGCTGTTATTCGTTGTGAAGAAGAGTTATTGAATAAAATATATTATGTATATATACACATCACAAATGGGTTTTGAGTCGTCTTTTCTTACAAGAGCGTCCACAGGATTATTTTGTTTAGGGTAGAAGCTAAAAAAATTAAATGTGCTCCAACTTCCGGTTCCAATACCAGTTTGGTATAATAACGTTTAAATGCGTCAGTACCCTAGTATAACTATAGTACCAATATACCAAACAACAATAGTATATTTGTGTATTATTTTTTAATGTTACAAAATGCTAGTCAGAACCAAAATACACATTTATATGTTAAGGAATAAATCTTCCAATATAAAAAAAATGCATTATTTTTAAACAACTTTCTAAATAATATCATGTAAATGTTATTACATTGAAAGTAAAAACTATTTACATAATATAAGAAGTATAACCACAAAAACTCCCACATTTGTTGCTTGCCTGCTTGCTTTGTTAATTTAATTATACCTCAGGGAACATACATACATAAATACATATATGTACATAGTTATGTGTTTACTACATAATAAAAACCTAATGTTCCATAGAAAACATTAATTCCACGTGTTTATGGATGTTTTTGGAATGTATTAAAACATCTCTTGTGATTAAACTTTCAACATGATAAAATAAAAAGATAGTAGCAGGGATGCCTCCACACTCCATAATATCACAAGATCAACTTTTTTGTAATGTAATTCAGAATGCCGAGCCCGATAAAATTTCCCTTTATCAAAAGAACATTTCTTACTTTTGGGCAGCCCAAAAAGAATGGTGGTCGAGACGTAGTTTTAAAAAGTGTTCATGTGTCTTTCTAGAATCCATAAAACAAACATTCTTAATAGATGCAATAAGGGGCATTGAGCAAAGGTATGGAGAACTTAATTGAATATCTTACCACAGTCTTTGCAATCATGTATTACTGTTTCTCATAGCTGCTTACAGATAATCTAATTAGATATCATGGCAGTTAGCCTCTCTTAAATAACATTTTTCAAATTGTTAGGGATACCAAGTCATTTTAGGTATATTTTATTTTACATAGAAGAAGTAATTAGAATTTACAATTCTGATATTTTTTATAGGAAAAAAAATTATAAAATCTCTCTTGAAGTGATTTTGAATACAAGTTGCATTTCGTTAATCTGCATTTGAGTGAAATATAAAAAATGCGTACATACATACTAGGGTGGGCCTTATAAATCAATATTTTACTTTGACCCTCGCTTTCTATGCCAATACCTTTACTAGTTTAGTAGTTTTTGTAGAAATCCTAAGTATTACTCTCCGGGTTTCATGAGCACACTCAAATGTAACTACACAATACTTATATCAATTAATTTGTATTCTCTCCTCAATAAAAAGAATAAAATAAAAATTTAAGAGAAAATATATAATATTTTTGGATGAGGGATCCGTACTTTACTCTTTAGAGGGTGCACTTATGAGAACAAACAAAATTCATTTAATATATCAGCGTTTGTCTTTTATTTAAATCTTAGCATTTACTGTAAATAAATATAAATACATAAGAGACTAGTAACTCAAACTAACAGAAAATCCTCTTGTTATAAGCTCACACCTTCAATATTTCATATTCTAAGTACACAATGAGAGCCACCCTAAGGTTTACGCAAATATACACAATACACAACATGACTGCAAAATATAAACTGTACATGCATAATATGTATATTTTTGCATCATGGTAAAGTATCATGTTTCAATACTTTGTTATTCTACTTTTTGATGTACTCTGGGGATCAGTTAAAAATACTTTTAAGTGATGAATTCTATTAATAAATCAAATTTGTACTCGGTAGAGCACCCAGTTTAGTTCTGCAAAAAATCAAATTATTAGTAATTTATCTCATTATGTTCCAATGTTATGGTCTATTGTACATTTTTTTAATTACATTGACCTTTTATCTTGACCTCTCAAAATTTAAAGTCTAACTAACAAAAAAAAAAGGCAAAAATATAACCTCCACTTAACTTCATTGCGGAGGTAATTATGAATAACATATGTGGCCTGTAAAACAGATAAATAATCTAAACTAATTTTTCTAAAAATTGAGTAGGGTTTACATTTGTGTTCTTCAACACATAAACGTTGATTTCTCACAATAAATTATTTCTATTATCCCTTTATAGGCACCACAAATTACACTTAAAGTAGCCAAAATTGATCATCATAATAAAAAAAAAAGATCTAGTCCAAATAAATTTATTATTTGATTTTTTTTTATTATTGTTTATTTTCTCGGTAGTTTAAACATGAGGTCGAACTCGATGATTTACACTATTTTATCCACATTTTCGACAATTGATCTTACATCTTTGATATTAAATAACTAGAACGGAATAGACGAAATCAAATTGGTCGTAATTAACTGTTACAGTACCAGGATCACAAAATCAACACTCATATTTTTAGTTGCCTGACTTGCGTTTTCCCCTATATGAGTAAAACTATAAAATATTACATTTTTTTTCTGTGCTGATGTCCATCTTTGACGACCACTCTAATAATCACTGAACTGGCTAATAAAGTTTTTTTACTACGAAATCTTAAGTTTCTAACGCCATCTAGCGTAAATTGATTCCACTTATACAAAGCGGGATACACATAACTAAAGCCATCAATTGGAAAAACAATGTTTTTCTTTTTAATACACCTACATATTACAATGAAAAATGGATATATTTTATTGCAAAGGCCATATCGGGGGCAATATAAATATTTTAAATCAAATAAAGGCCCCTAACTATAACTAAAATTATAGGAAATCTTAAATCAACCCATACATTTGAAAACAAGACATATACTTAGCTTAAATATGCCATTGATAAATTGGGCTGTACCTGAAATAAAAAAAATAAGTGGATATTTTCTCATTTACTTGATCTTTGTTCAAGGTTCTTTTTATGTTGACAAACTACATATTTAACAGTGTTGGACTTCGATTCAAAAAATTAGACCGTTTCAGACCACAATAATTTTAGCTACCCAAGATTGCCTGGAGTTCATAGACTTCGACGAATAGACCAACATTGGTTTTATAATAAAGAAGATAACTCTTTTGGAAATCCTCAGTGCTACTTTCTATTTTTCATGAGAACAATCAAACGTTATTACTTAATACTTAATATGTTCTCTACTCAAAAATGAAAGAATAATGACGACAGCTTAAGAAAAAAATGACGTCATGAACCAATATTAAATAATATGTATTTATAATATACTTAAAATTAAAGTAAATAAAGTTTAAAGAAATATTGAAATCCAATATATTTTTTTAAAGATCCAAAAATTAAAACGGACACTAATTGGACTAAGTATCCACATTTTGAAATCAAAATGAATCTAATTATTTTTAGGTGTTTAGATTTCCTTATATTTAATTTAGTGGTAAACACCGAATTTTTTCTCCAAATTCAAAATTTCGAAATTTATCCCATTTAAAAGTAAATCACCTCTTATGTTTTTGTAGATCAGTGGTTCTGAAATAAGGTTCTCCTGAGCCCTTGTAGTTCCCACAGAATAAACATAAAAGATGATTATTTGTAGTGGGAACTTCATCTTTGCCCATATATTTTGGACTAGCATCTAAATTGACTTTTTTAGTACATATTCAATTACTTACATAGATATATATATTCAATTTTGGCTTCTTTAAATACTTTTAAAAAAATTGACTCCTCGAATATTACCTAAGTTGGGAGCGAGGAAAGGGGACAGAGGATATCTGACGACAATGTTACAAAAGATTACATAAATAAATAAGGACTTAAGTATATTTTACATGCCACATGATATTGAAAAATAATTTATGTGAAATTTTTTAAACTGAATATATACATTTTACAAATGCAATGTAATAACAACTTTACCTGTACAGAAGTCATGGCCGAGTCAGGATTGCCTTGATTTAAATACTGCAAAGGACCATCATAACCATGAATTTCTTTTCGACCAGACATGGGGCGCCCACGAGTTTTTGCACTTCCAGATTTTAAATCTGAGGCCTGGATCATTTTACTCTTAAAGTAGAAATAATATAATTGTGCATTAAATGATGAACCTTGGGGATATAATTAACAAAATGATGAACCACATACTTGTTGTTTTCTCTTTTGCTTTTGTTTATTCTCAATGAGTTGCCTTTGTTGTTCCAGCTTTTGTTGACGTAGATTTGCTGAAGGTATCAAATCCATTCTAAACAAAAAAAGAAAAAAAGTTCAAATCTATTAAAATAATCAAATTTACAGTATGCATATTAAAATGTATGTATGTTCATGCTCAATATTTAGATAACCATTTACAATTGTATTTCCCTTTTCGACATAAAAACATATATATTACTCGTATACCTATGTTTGTCCTTAAGTACAATTAAATAAAATTGAGTAACTCAAATACAAAACCCTATATGTGATGTCTTAACAAAAGAAAAAATAATCCACAACAAAAATCAACCAAATGATAAAAGTCATAATACTCTTTTTTAAATCATGTATATATACAGTCTAATATTTCCTAGAACATATTTAATTCAATTATAAGCATTGTATTCAAATTTGAGGAGAGATGAGATACTCAATAATAATAACTATAGTTTAAGATCCTCATTTGATTTATGAAATTGTACTTGGCCCCAATATGGCCAATCAAATTTATCAATTTATAATTTTTTCATTTTGATGAGAAATTTTAGTTACATTAAGTGCAATTTACAGCATATCCAAAAGATTCATGGGAAAACTTTGTTGAACGATAATTATTCGTAAAAGAATATAAATATATTTTTATTAAATCATTCAAGCTTGTTTTGTGTTGACGGTTCACATATGACCGTACTCATTATACTTAATAATAATTGTATATTTTATTTTAGTACACTCTAGATTAATTAAACATTTTAACATTGATCTCTTAAACATTCACTTATTTCTATACACTATATGTTTTAACATATCGAGTACAACAAACATATAATTCAAAAATGATTCAATATGAAGCCAAATTGCATCAGTAATGTGCTTCAATTGACCTTGAAGTAATGGACAGACCTTAATAACATAGCCTGAATCAAATTTTGTCAATTTTTCACTTATTCATTCCTTGAGGGCACTCAAGTTTGGTTCAGGTTTAGCACAGGTTCTGGGCTGTAAACGCACCCATGTCATGTAATAAAAGCGGTTAAGGTCAAGCTAAGATAGAGATCCAAATTTTTTGCCTAATATAAAGCAAATTAATCCAAAAATGTATGAAAGGGATCCATTCAGCTAAGTCGAATTCACCAGCATTATTATTCGTCTAGGCAATCAATTTAAGTTTAAATACAATCATTTAGGTATTTATTGATTGGCGTGAATTGCAATGAAAACTATTTTAATCCTTAAAATGGCAATATTATTGGTCCTTAGTCAGCTATCTTGACGTCATTTGATGCCCAAGGTCATCTCTTTCCACAAGACGTCGTTTTGCACGGATGAAAATACAGTGGATCCATTTTGTACACTGTCATTGGTAAAAATATCATTTAAAAATATGTGCCCTAATAAAATGTACTGCCAAAAATTGATCCTTAATATGCTTATCAAATAATGAACAAAATTGTATCCTTCTATAATGTTTATCCTCAGGCCTTTCTCTTTTATTCACTAAATCAAGACCGTCCTTACAATATTTGTTTCTCCCTCCTTTTTTGAGATATATGTATTTAATGAGGTCGATGAAATAGAGAACAATATGTCACAGGCTCTAAATTGATGCAATATATCTATTATACTGTTAATACAATACTTATGTCATGATTGTAATAACCCAATCAATGTTAATAGTCTCATAAAAGAAAATATAATAATGAAGTAAATAAAGTAAATGAGTCATGAAAACCTTTCAATAATTCTTCATCTGTTAAAGCGGGTTAACACTAAAGATACAGAACGGATCAAGGGCGGAACTGGATCGATTAGAATCTTTAGACGTTAATATTCAAGTCAATTTTTGAACTCCAAAACTATCAGATCCAGATCCGAAGTCAAAATTAGAGAAATTATTGTCTCAAATTTTATGAGCTAAAGTTCGGACCAAAATGAAATAGTGTCTGGATTTTTTTAAATTTATTGATCCTTTAATTGCCCTGATTAAGTATAAGTAAACATTATAGTATTAGATTTACTACATCTGACCTAGGAATCATCTTGATGTGGATTAAGGTTACATTTTTACTGGTGCACAGCAAAGAATGCCCTAATGTTATTACAATTGGAATTATTTATATAATAACATTGACACGTCATATTTACCTGTATTGTATCTCGCAACCTTTCCCTAAAAAGAAACAGAAAACAGTCCAAAATCAGTTGTAGTAAGCCAAATCTTGACAACTATTGAATCATTAATTAATCATAGTTGTTCAAAGCTTAACAAGAGCTAATTCGTGTCTACCATATCAATGTCATTAGAGGAAAGGAAGAAAAAATATCGTTAGCTGAGAGCCAAATACAGTGTATATTGTTGTGTTTGTGAGCTAGGTATAAAGCCATGTGAAATAACCACGCTAAGCTAAGGTTTATGGAGATGTCGCTTCAAGCACTAATCAAGATAAATAGAGATGCTTCGTTAGATATAGATTTTTTAAATAAATAGGACTAAGCAATAATATAAGTTTTTACGATCCGTAAAAGTTCGAGTACCCAAATCCAGTTCTGGTCTCAGATATTTTCTGATAATACAAGTTTACTTTTAACATACACGGATAGTTCACATCCGGATCCAAGACACATCCTAACTCTAGTTATTATCCCTGACAAAATAAAAAGGTTATATGATTTAAAATGTTTCTTGTTTGGGAGAGAGGAAATGCCATGTTAGTAATTTCCGTGCTTATGAAATTTAATTTTTAATGGTAATTTCACTTCCACAAATAATACACATTTTAAATATTAAAAAAAACCTCTTTATTTTGATAGGAAGAGTGGTTGAGGTTAGAAGATTATAATGTGCAAAGTTTAAATTATGTAGAAAAAAAAAAATACAGATATATATATTTATAAAAATCGTGTGTATTATGGGCATTTAAAAAAAAGAAACACAAAATCAACATGGTAACTATGAGAATTGAGGAATTTTTTAGAGGAGATCAGCAGAATTACTCCGATATCAATCCCCAATTCTACTCTTAGTCCAAACAAGACTTAAAATTATAACTCCACAACAAATCCTCAGGGTTACACTCTGTCTTGTATAATCACATCCGAATGTTCAATCAGGTTTTGTATATATGTAATTGAATCTATTTAGGAAAGGATGTTTACTGCTCAGGAATTAAATAATAATGACAACTGAAAAGGAAAAGAAAATTCATACATCAGGTTACCAATTAAAAAAAAAACAGGCCAGCTAAAAAAATTACAGGATTTACATCACTATACTATATATACACATATACTCGAACATATATCGAATGGCTCAGATTAGTAGTAAATATCCATTTAATATTAAGTACCTACATATATCAATTCGGACTTTTATTAAATAATTCAACATGATAAGCCCTTTTTTTTAATTTTGTGCTCAATGTTCAAGATGAATGGTCAAGATGTTTCTGGGAAAAAATCAAGGGGAAAAAAATGTCTTTCAAATTTATTATGTATAAATTAATGAAGTTAGTACTGATTTTTTTTTTTTTTAATTATGCAATAAAAAAAAAAGAATATGGTTCATTGAATGACTAATACTTTTTTCCTCACTCAAAATTTAGTTCAAATAGAATATGCATGACTAAGGTTCTAAAACATACGCATTTTCGGTATGTATAAAAAAAGAAACTAAAAATTAGCAGGGTAAGTCAACCAATTTGAATAATGTTTGAGACGAGAGCAGATTAGCTGTTACAACGTTTCATTAAATTAGCTCTGAGTAGCTATGAAATGTACGATATAAGACTCCCACTACGTACAACCAAAAAGCATATTGTGAAGAATGACTCTATTTTCGATACTCAATTCTACCTTGAATTCAATGAGTCCTTATACTTAAACTCTTTTAAAAACCCTAAGCGTTACTCCCCGTTATTTATGAGCACAGATACTCGTGGTTACACTTTATACCTAGATGTTGTCTCACGAATAAAACAATAATTATAACAGCTGAGGAAAATAAAAAGCACTGTTCCAGTGGCCAACAACATTAAAGCTTACATGCTAAAAAAAAGGAGAAAGGATTTACAACTCTAACAGACAAAATGATAGAGTAATTAAAGGTACAATTCTTCAAATTAATTACAAAACGTAGGAACACTTTAAAAAAAATAAGAAGCATTCTTCAAGCTACGAACAAAAAGACTCGAACCCAAAAAAAAAACTTAGGAAATGAAATATTTGAAATTTCAAATATCTAAAGTTTATTGAATGTAAGAAAAAAAAAAAAACTCAGATTTTAGGTTGTACATTTGGGGCCCTTACATATAAGGGTCAGTTCCGAGAAGGCTACAAAGACTGTTGACATCTCCATCCGGACTGCCTACAACATCAAGAAATCCATTGCAGTCCCATACAGTCAATAAGAACAAAAACTTATACAGCAGCAATATGGTTGACATCTGGCCTACCTCTATTTTGCTGTCCTCCATCCTTGATCTCAACCTTACCCCCACCCCTTTACTTTGGAGTTTCGAGTGCCCAAGATAAGAATATATCCACATTTATCATCCAAATTTGGATTCACTTCGATCATGATGGGTTGGTACGCCTTGAACACGGAATTCATTGGCCACAGCCATGGACACAATATTCATCTTGAAGAGCTGTCAATATGTTTGCCAGCCTGTCAAGGCTCTAATTACGTGTGAAGAAGGAGTTATT
The DNA here is from genome assembly GCF_016086655.4 of Lepeophtheirus salmonis. Classification (NCBI taxonomy): domain Eukaryota; kingdom Metazoa; phylum Arthropoda; class Copepoda; order Siphonostomatoida; family Caligidae; genus Lepeophtheirus; species Lepeophtheirus salmonis. The sequence continues at coordinate 22,404,921 of NC_052144.2, forward strand.
GAATGAAACATATAGCTAAATATACTATTTAAACACATAAAAAATTTGGGTTTTGAGTTGTATTTTTGTTGATTCTATAAAAATTATGTTTATTGTGATTAAGTCATAAACTGAAAGTTTTTGGTCCCCACTCAAAATATTATAATTAACTTTTTTTTTATAATAAATGGATGAGAGTGTCATATCAAATTAATTCACTTTTAATAAGATAATGAGTTTTTAAACAAAATCAAATAAATAAATTTGCCAATGATCCTCTTGACTTTCTTGATTAATTTTCCTTGGAGCTAGATATGAACCTCTGAAAAACAATAATTAATTTTCTTATTCAAACAAAGATAATTCAATTTCTAAAAATGATTAATGTCTTAGAATCTGTAACAAACAAAAAACATTTTAAAGCAATAGCATCTTGATTTTGAAAGGAAAAGTTGTGGAGGTTTGAAGATCATAACATTTATATATATATATGTTACAGTTAAAGCATGAAATCCGTTAATATGCAAAATAACTAGTTAATGTACATAATAACTGAACTAGACCGTTAATGTGCATAAAAACTAGGTAATATTCAAAATAACTGAACAAGACCATTAATGCGCATAATAACTAAAAAAGATAGTTAATGGGGAAAATCATTGAAATCATTAGTTTCACATTGCCTTCCGAGACCCTTTCCAGAGAAACAAATTGATGCTCGGCTCATGGGATGTCCACAGGGATTGATTAAGAGTAAGCACCCTTCGTCAATTCATATATTACAATCAAAAATGCCATCTCCTTTAACCCCGGTTGATATCCCGGCCCACAGTTTGTGTAGCGTGCCAACACAACAAAAAAAACGGGTTCTAACATGCCACCAACTCATGTTATATCATCAAAGACGCTTCACTGTAAATCCGGTTGTTATAACAAATGACGGGTTTTGTTACGTGCCAACGCGACTGACAAATGGGTTTAAACCCACCACCAATTCATGTAATATTATCAGCGACACCCCTATAGACAGGGTTGATATACCGGCCCACGGGTTGTCTTGCGTGCCAACTCGACAAAAAAACGTGTTGCTACGTTTGTTAGTTGTGTTGGCACGTAACAAACCCCATGGGATGGGATATCAACCGACACTATTGTGGATAGCATCTCTGATGATATTACATGTGTTGCTGGTGGGTTCCAGCCCATTTTTAGTCGTTCTGGCACGCAAGTCAACCTTCGGGACGTTATAACAATCAGGGCTACAGTGGATGGCGTTCCTGATGATATTACATGTATTGTCGGTGGGTTTGAACCCGTTTGAATGATTTTCTACATTAACAGTCTCGTTCAGTTATTTTGAATATTACCTAGTTATTTTGCATAAGTAATTAACAGACTTCTTACTTAACTGCAACATATATATATATATAAATACTGTAAACATGATATATATATTTATGATAATTGTTAGACTACCTGAAGTAATATAATATTCATGGCTTTTAAATCTCATACAATTGGTGATAAACTTGAACATTTATATCAAATATCTTTTTTATTAAGCAGACATTTTTTTTTTTAGTTTTGTATTTACAAATACATTGTTGGAAAAAAAACTCAAGGCAGATTGGAATTGAATTCTCCTCTATCATCAATCAGAACACAAGAAATGGCGGCATATTTTAGAATTACAATGTTTTGAATAGTACTCTCCTTATAGAGACCTAAATAAAGGTACAATTGCTTATACCTTCACAAATTTTCACCCCTAATCAGATCTAAATCAAAGAAGGGACATTCAAATTTTTGAATTGGGATAGGATGGTACTAAAATTATACCTTTTTTTTAGTACGAAATATTTTATTCCTTTAATATTTATGTTATTATGTCACTCTGCTGTTATCACAAGATAAAGGATAGTGTTGTGTTGATCCTTATTTAATACTAAAAACTGCAGTCCTGTCTATTTCAATGCCCCTTATGAGTCCTAAAACTGATAAAGCTCGGTCCTTGATGACGTCACTCAACTTTATTTATTTTCTTTTTTAACAGTTCTAGCACTGAGAGTCCAAAGGATCGATGGTATTAAGGATCGATCCCAAGGACTGATAGATTGGTCCTAGACTAAACTGGACCGTATAAACAAGCACTGTCACAGAAAAAATCAAGGGGGAGAGACAAATTTAATAATTCGCAATTGTTAAGTACAATAGTCTAGGATGTGGTCTCACTTCTGCAGTTTCAGTAAAATAAATATAAATTTTGTTAATATCTCTATTTACAAAGGCAACAACCTCGCCCTCTAGTTCCCTATGTAGTTACAAATTTATAACACTGTTTACATGTCATTTAATGTTATATCATGCATACAGACATATATTTTGTCTGTCTGCATTAGTCAGAACTTATTGAAAAACTTGAGAGGCTGTTTGAATGACTTCATAACACAGAATGATACCCCATAATAAGATTAATAGTCTAATGCCGAACTATTTAAAAAATTATATCCCGAATGACTGCAATACGTACTTGCGTTCAGCTGCACTCCACACATGCTTTGAATTTCCAGCACTTCCAGACCGTGAAGGAGGTAATAAGTCTGGATCCCATGCTCGACCAGACATTTTTCTCTTACCCGAAGGCCCTCTATATAAGAAAGAAAAAATATTAGATAACTCCATTTTTTATACATATAATATTAAATTAAAATAAGTCTTAAATCTAGTTATGATTAAAAATTTAAAGCCCAATCCATCAATTGTAGGACCAATGTTGAGTTTGGGCTAATATAAAAATGTTGTTATATATATATTGAGTGAAAATATGATATGATGTTAGCTTTTAAAATAATTGACAAAATAGCTACGATTGATCTAAATTATTGTTTTTTCTAAATCAAATTTTCAAAATAAAGTATCTAGAATACATAATATATAAAGTTAAAAATGAGGGATCCGATTTCTACATATATTTATCTTTGTGAGGATAATTTAATATGTACAGTGTATAACTTATGTTGATAGATCGTTTAAAAATTATCGAAATTCGATAAATAAACTTCTCAACTGAACAATTTTAAGGCTAAAATACTAAGCATAAATTATATTTCATTTTAAAAATGATCATGGAACAGTCATACAAGAATTACATATATATTGATTTGTTTTATATATTCATTGTCCTATGTCAGATTGATTACTTTGATCCCTACAGCTCAAAGTAAAGAATTAACTAATAATGTGAATTACACAAAATACAATCCTAATTACAAACAATGGGTAAATATCTACTTCTTATTACAGGTACATATTACAATCTTAACCATAAGTAATAGTTTCTCTTTCTATCCCGAAATTGTAGACGACGATAAGGTTTTAACGCGGAAAGTAAATTAAATTATCGTAACCATTAGAATAATAAAGAAGAGGGAAAAATCAAAACCATTTGCTGTCATAAACAAAATTGATTTCAGGCCTTGGGGCTTGTAGTCTATAAGATAGATATCGATTCTTCCATAATATTGAAATGATAACGAAAGTAGATTTAAGGTCTTATTATGTGGAGGAAGTTGTGCATTGAAGAGTATCAGACTTGGGGCTAGGAATCATTCCACGGACTGAGGGATGAACCTGGAGGAGGATCATATCTCATTATGGAATGTACAACAGCAAATCTTTCTTGTATCTAACTTAAATTATGGTAGCATCATTACTTTCAACCTGAAGATATAATTTGATTGGGAGGCGCATCTTACAAATCTGTCACTCCCAGAACTTTTCGAGACTAATTTAGTATAATAATATTGAGTCCCATAATTTCTCAATTATCTCTTTCTTATTAAAAAGGTACTGTTTACGCTATTGAAACCTCAACGTTGCCCACAATATCGAGATAAAAAAGAAAACAATGATGTATGGCCAAGATTGTTAAATCATACCCTTTATTACTTATCATGTATTACACCATTGTCTCAAGGAGACTATGGTTTACCTTGTTCCCCAAAAGTTCAACATGCTAAAGTTTGCCATTGCTTCCAAATTAGAAAAATATTATGGACGTGAATAAGTATGGCTTAGCTATTGAATATCTTGACTTGAATATTCGACGAAAATAAACCAAAAAAGAAGACTCAATCGAAAAATAATCCTTACACGTTTCTTGAATATTTAAATCGAAGCAACATTGAACTAATAAAAAATAAATTTTAATTATTTTTTTTTTATAAACTATCACAAAATAGTGTTAAGAAAATTCTATATATATATATATGTTAAGTTATGATAATTAATTATCCGCATCCTAATTCAAAGGAGGATGAATGATTTTCTTACCTTGTCATTTGCAAGAAACATGATTAAAATATTTTCCCAATACTTAAATTATATTTTGGAGCTCTATCTAGGGTTCAATGATGGAGATGTGAAAACATAGAAAACTAAATGTTTGAGGGATATTTATCGTTTACAAATTGATCTGCAAGTTAGCTTCAGGTGATGAAAAGAAAGGCATATGAATGGAACATGTCTTTTTTACGTATATTTTACTAGCATGACATATCTATGGTTTATGAAAAGCGTTATTTTTATGAGGAATTTCATGAAGTCTACTATTAATATCAAAAATATTCCATGTGTATTCCTTACCGTGACTCAGATGAGCCATGCATTAATGAAATGGGCAGAATCGTGAAGCTAAATTAAATTAAATATATTAATAAATGAATGAATATTCTATATATATATAAATACATTTTATTTCTTTGAAATACCTAAGATACATTAATAAAATAATTATATACATTATTTTATTAATTATCAAACCTGTAAAACACAATTTATCTCAATTTAACTTAGGGCTTCAAACTATGTCTTTTTCTAACAAGATTAAATTTATTAACAATTGATTAATCCAGAGTTACTTAAGACACACTTCCAAATCTAGAGTCCATTTCTGTAGAATTTTTGGACCTTTGTTCCCTTTTCTTAAACTACTAATATTATTATTTTATCATTATTCGCTTTTATAACACTTTCCAAACCATTGGTTAGTTTGAACCTTATTTTTTCCCATCAAGAAGCAGTGTAGAATTTAAGCACATTATTTTTTTTGATCCATTATTTTGGAAATAACAAGTGGTTTTACACTTAGCACAATAGCTCAAAAACTAATGAACAAATTATCATCAAATTTTGGCAGCTGTCTTTTTAAGGTTTGTCTTAATTGAAAATGGGATAATTTAGTAATAGTGCCATCAATGTGGGAAGCGCTGTACTTTTCAGCCAATGTGTTACATATTTTTTGTGCAAAATTTAATGGGGAATCATTCCATTTGTATATTTCTTATTGCGAAATCTTAAGGCTATTTTTATATTGATTGCTATTTTATATATTTATATTTTTATAAATATATGAAACAGCAATCAATGAGTCCCTTTTAAGAGTTAAAAATAAATCAGTACTGTATGTATATCATTGGATTGAATCGATCGGTTTAGTAAGCTCAACAATATTAAGGAGACCAAGGGTAGAGTTTTATGTTTTGGAGGCCCCTAAATTATTTTGTTGTGGTCCCACCAGACTGGGGGACCCTAGACTGTAGCCTTCATTAACCTGTAAATAGAGTTGACATTTTTCGAAGGTACGAAACTAAGTTTAGAAATTAGAAAAAGAATAGTTATATACATAAAATGAAGTTTAAAAGACGCCGTGGTGTTAACTTATCCATCTAAAGTAGGATTTCTTCCATATTTTTAATGTAAATGTTATTAAAAATGGACAAAAAATTAAATATTATGAATTTAATTATAATTTTTTTTTCTACACTAATATTATCTTAAATTTCTAAGTGTTTCTTCTCTTTGGCAGAAATTTATTTTCTCCCACTAAATCATATAACAGGCAGCTGATATTAAAATAGGTCTAAATTCAGTAGTACTATACGTTTAGCTCCTACCTTGTCATGGTGTTCTTTTTCCCTGAACAAAAATGGCAGCTGGATCTATAAGATTAATCTGCTCCTGACCATTACAATAATCATCTATTTTGTACTGAACATAAAAAACTATTAATTTTAACGTGATGTCATTATCACAATTGTCGCGTAACTCAACTATAGATTTTGGAGTGTATCTAACAGGGTTGTGGAGTCTGATTCATTGCCTTTTTTGGTGGAATCGGAGTAATTAGTCGAAAAATTTACAGCGACTCCCAATCCACCTAGAAAAATTATCATCATTTATGAAAATAAAACTCATTTAAAATCTAAGGCGTACATTGAGTTTTCGTATAGTCTTTATGTAAATGGTTATTAATTATAGGCAATAAGTACTATTAATGTATTAAACATGAAAGTTAACTAATTTATAAGTTTACTTCACAAAGTTCAAATGTTCTCTAAAGTATATACAGTTTATGAACATCTATACAGTTTATGAATATCTATACAGTTTAAATTATGGTATTGGGTAAAGCATAGCCAGTAACTATACTAGTACAATACTTAGTTTTGTGAATAGTCGATCTCATCAGTGTAAAGTGTAGCGTGGCAGTGAAAGGTTGTGACTATTGTTTTTCTTCAGTTACGAGGGCATAAATTATGTTCGGAAACTTATGAATGTATTTGCAATGGATAATTTTTTGATCCATTTCATTTCTTGTTCATCATGTTAAATATATTATATTTCTTTTTTTTTTTAATCTAGTACCATTGTTTACTCCATACACGTATAACTAATAACTACTGATAGCCATAAATTAAATATAAATTTAGAGTCTCCACACTATGGCCTATAAATTGTATTTTTATGAAATTGTGTGTTGGTGTCGGAGTTGGATTTGGAGTCAGCCGTTTTATGTAACGACTCTGCCAGAGTTCATTCAATAGAGAAAGGGGCATTTATATGTCACAAAATGCTGACACGATAACTACGCAACTTTTCTTTAGTATTTCAAAAAAAGAAGGAATACAACCCCTTTACTGCCTCCCCTGTTTCTGCACTTATGATTCCGACGGATCATAATCTAGCTTTTGAAAAACGTGTCATCAAGAACATAAAAGGAAATTAACAAGAAACAAAGCATTTTTTTTTTTTTTTAATGTTCATCAGACTTCAAGTATGCTTAATTATTCTATAACACTGATCAATTACACAGTCACAAACAGTTGCTTAATTTTTTTACAAAAATTAAGAAAGCGGATTTCAATGATCCAATCAGTTTTTTAATTGAAAAAGGAGCCATATTAAAAAACCAATTATTTTTGACATAATTAATTATTCTTTTTGTTTTCAACAAAACGGAGCTAAACATTGTTTTTATGAGTTCTATAAGTTATTTAGCAAAAAAAATCTCAATAAATATATCCAAGTAAAAGCGAACATTTTCAAGATATATATTTTTTGGCACACATTTAGCACGTTAATAACAGCTTTTTAAATAAAAGTCTAATTAAAAATATACTACAGGGGAAGCAAAGATTATATGTCTACGTATTTAATAGCGAAAAATATGATAATGAGTCAAATGGCTCTAGGACAATTGGGCAAAAACATTTTTTGCTGAAGAACAATATATATATTTTAGTTATTGATATATCCGCTTGTATGTTTCAATTCAATTTAAAATGATATTATGATAAATAAATATTGTCCATTTACTATATCACATCATTACCTTTATTATATCACGCAACCTTTCTTCTAAAAAAGGTCCGAAATCATCTGGTAGATAGCCAAGTACATCAATCACACCAATTGCCATTTATATCTTATATACTCCCAGACTATCACTATCATATTATTTCTTCAACTTTTTTATAATGAAGTACATATTATTCAAATCTACATATTATTTTATTCCATACTGTATTATAATATTACTTAGAAATATTTTATTAAAAGAGTAGTTATTATATCATTTCTCCGAAGAAATATCCAAAATGTCTTCTTAAAATTAATAAAATGGTCAATATATATATTATATAAACGACGAGGGATCAAACAAGAAATCGTATTCCTGTTCTTCTGAAAACAGAGCATAAGTATAGAATAACTTATTAGATATATAGTAAGGTGGAGCTTATTGTTTAAATTTGATAATCTTAAGTTGCGAGGGTTATAAATTTTTCCTTTTATGTGAAATACATCGTATATAAGTTTTGTACAGGTTTGAAAAATATTTAAAAGTAGCTCATCGGTCCAAGATTTTGAAATTTTACGACTTTTTTTCAAATTTGAAGATCAACTAAACCTTTTTTGTTGCAACAAACTTCATAACACATGAACCTTAGTTAAATAAATTAACAATCTAAAATATTTTGTAATTTTTTTGCTAATGTTTGCTTCTAATTGGTCAAAAAGCGGTAAGATTCCCATTACTTGCATTTTTTGCCATATGTATATCTGTCTACTCATAATTGAAATATTATCCATATTTACAATTTATTTTCCCAAAATCATTCGCAATGGTAAATTTACTACCTGAAGTGGGCACAGAAGGTTAAATTGCCATAAATATGATTTTTTTCTGACCTTTTTTCGATAAAAAAGCCTTTATAACCTAAATTAATCTTATATATGCAAAATCTTCGTAGTAGTCGTAATTAAAAAAACTGTTATGGGGTAGTATTGAGTTAAAAATTATCATTTTACAGCAAGATTATTATGGGGTAAGCTTAAGAAATATCCCAACGTAAAGAAAATATTATTACTATTTTTTTTTTTTTTTTCAATTATAAAACTTTCATATTTTTCCTAATTTATTATTCCCCTTAATTTTGATTATAATGTAATAAAGCTCTAGTAATTTCAATTCACATATGTTTTTAAATTAAAATTATAAAGGAGTCTTTTTTCTTGAATCATGGATATATAAGCTTCGATGATCTTCGACCACTTGATTTGGAATTGGAGCTGAGATTCATCAGATATTAGTAGACCATGAAACTCTTTAATGAGACCGACTCCACGCTCAGCAGGATATTTAACAAATTTTAAATGAATAAATGTATCAACTGCTTGTTGGTAGTCATTTCGATCATTCCATAAGTCAGGATCGTCTTAATAAGTTTATCTTGGAAGTGTAGACATTGAAATAGTTTATTTGATTTTTCTGTAGCAAAATCTTCAAGGTTTTATATTTTAACTCATTTGAGAGTAAAAAACGGCCTTTCTTTAGTTTCATTACTCAAATTTTGTATGATCTTTTTGATTCTGAACTTAATGCACTGTAAAATATAGCTAATCCAAAAAGTTACTAGGATAAGTACCATGATTGCTTGAATATTTTATTTTAATGTTAAGATTCGATGTGTTTGAATTAGTGGAGGAATGTTTAAGGGGGGATTTTTATTAAATTCGGGTCATCATTAATTGAACTTAAGGCTTGCGGAGCAGACATCCAGACTCGGAGATACACTCTCCCTATAAACACAAAAATATTGCGCAATCTTCGCTGCTCTATGTCTGCCAATTGGAATTGTGATCGAAACATTCAAATTGGTAGACAGTATGAAATATTTGATAGCCGTCGGGCGTGTTGTATAATAACCAAGTGATATACACTTTACACCTCGTGATGCACATCATCAAGGAACATAATTACAAGGTTAAGGAATTATTTATAGTGGCGTCGAGAAAGATTTGTTTAGATAAATTTCTTCGCATAATCAAGGGTCTCTTGTCGCACATCTTCTACAAGACTAGCTATTTTACAATCTTTAATTTAAAGGAACTAAAACCTATTCAAACATTTGAACATCACGAAAAGACGAAGGATTCAAAAAATGACTGGAATGCTGAACTTATGATTAACTCCATAATATGGTGTCTATATGCCACAGATAGAAGGTTTTTTCCTATTTTTTTCTGAAGAAGAACATAAGTTCTATCAGTCCTACCCATATTGAATTTGTTGTGTCAAAGAGCATGTCTTAAATTTGATCACGTATTTATGTTCATGAAAAATTTGAACAAAATAGCAATGCTCAGAAATTTTATCTCAGTTTAAAATAAAATAAGGTTTAATTACTTTACTTACTGATTAAAATTTGGCCATTAAGACTTTATTAATCAAGTGAAGGTCAGAAAAAGGTCAACATCTATGTAATGAGTATTTCTTAATACTCAATTACGAATTATTAAATGGATTTACCTTATTAAGTGTTTTTATTATAAAAAAAAGGTCATTAAAAGGTCGTAAAAAGGTCAAATTTATCCTAACTTAACCTGATTTTTTCATTTTAAGTCATAAATTAACAATTTCTTATAATTTGGGAGACATATCTGCAAATTATGATAGTGTTTATTCTTTTTGAACGTTAGTGAATAAACTATAATATATTTTCGATAGTGAATTTATTTAGATAAATCTCTTTTAAAATTTTCAAAGTTTGGAGCCATGGAGCTGGCTCTATATATTTTTTTTACCCGGCTCCAAATTCGTATACGATGTCTTTAGTTTAAAAGTAAAAATTTTGTGACCCTTGCAGCTCAACATTTCTTAAATTTTACAAATAAGCTCCACATACATAAATGACCAATACCTTTTGATCATACTAAATTAAATTGAATGAGGATGCTAACCAAGTTGGAAGATTTCCCCCTAGATGGTATGGTTAGAGGTAAATAAAAACATAACTACATAAATTTCCAACTTGTGAATCTTTACTCCGGTTTGACAGCCTTGTTTCTACTAATCGTTCATTATAAACCGAAGAGAAATAATGGAAGATTACAATAACTGGACGCTGAAGACCTTCGTTCTGAATTAAAGCGTCGAAAGGCTCGTACTTCAGGCCGGGAACATGAGCTTGTAAATTTACTGCAATCTTTCGATTGGAACTGTAATTTCAGTTCGTTCTCAAGTGCTCCAGTGCCTACTGTGGACCATATGCCTATTTTTCCTACATGTTAGTATATTCAGGACAGTTACTGAAGCCAGTTCAAGTAAATTTCCAATAATTTACAAAGGCCAAATTGAGCAATATGTCTTCGTTAGGCAAGCTCATGATACAAATTCCCATATTGAAAAAGGATCTCTTGAAAAATGTCAAAGAGTGAAAAATGGAAGAACAATTGAAGCCTTGAGGTTCAACTAGACCTCAAGTTAATCCAACTCTACCATCTTTTTCACAGGGATTTTGACACCTGAGATGAAGAAAAGCAATAAATATTAGATAAAATTAGTCATAGATGCAAATGGTGAGATTCAACACAGCTCATTTGAGTGTCCAGCTAGTATTGGACCGCACTCAACCTGCAAACATATAGTGGCAGTTTTTTTTTTATTATTTTGAAGTTGAGAGGAATATATTTCCCACGTTAACTCCTTGACAACAAACTATGTTTATTTGTCTGGAAAGGATATTTCAATGAGATATCAATATGGGAAAGAAAATCTACAGGCAGCCATCTACGATCATTGGTACATTCCAAAGCCTTATGTGCACTTCTAGGTCGAAAAGAGCATTGAAGTGGACAAAAAACAAAGTTGAGCAAAAAGAAAAGGCTACTAAAAACCAATCTTGCTCCTCAAATTGGTTTCTACATCGACAATATAGGCTACCTTCTTCGATGTTTGGAGATATTTGTAAAATAACCGATCATCGTGATACGGAAAAAATGTGTTAATTACTTCTTGATCCCCCCCCCCAAACTTATTTCTCCACCATTACCTCACGGTCATGCAAACGAAAAAACAGCCATCACAGCCTTTGAAACTCATAAGAAATTGAGAGTCAAACCTTGCGGCTTGTTTGCCGACCAAGACTTCAACTTTTTAGGATCAAATCCTGACGGCATTGTAAACGACACGTCTTTGATAGAACTTAAATGCCCTTACATTGGTCAAAAAGCAAAATTTAATGAAGAAAATCTTAATTCTTTCTTTCCCTTTTCCTTCAAAGAGTTAACAGTAAAATTAGATTTTAAAAAAGACATAAGTACATGCATCAAGTTATGAGGCAAATGGCAATCACAAAGCGCAATAAATGTTACTTTGTTGTTTGGACCTTCAATGATTTTTGTATAGAAGAAATTCATTTTGATGAGCATTTTTATAAAAATCAAGTTTTACCAAAGTTACAAATTTTTTGGGAAGAGGTGTATGCACTTTTTATTGTTTCACGTAAGTAACATTTAATGTATTTTTGTAACCGATTCAATATTTTTTTCTATCATTTTGCAGTAAACGTCTTTCCAATCTATACTTTCACATCATACTTGTATAAGTATCTTATGAAATAAGTGTCATTATTCATCCTTTAAAAAAAAAAAAGAAGGATGAATAATGACAATTAAGTACCAAAGTCTTAACCAAAAATATGAGGACTGATCTTAATAGGAAAGGAACAATAGAGGATCTGACAATAAAATATCGATAGATTTATTAGTAAAACGTTTAAGAACTTGAAAGTTATAATGAGTCAATATTATTATTATTTGCTGAGATTGAATTATTAAAAATCGAATCAACATAAAAAATATTGAAAATCGAGTCAAACCAAGTCATTAATTTAGAAACGTTTTAATATTTTAATATACAAGATGACTTTGTATTTTCAGGAATACATTTTGTTATTTATTTATCAATACTTATATTTTCCTCTTCAAAGTAATCCCCCTCAGATACAATAGACTTTTGTCAAAGCTTTTTTAAATCCTCAAAGCACTTCTCATTAACACTTTTCAGTACAATTAATTTCATTTTCACACAAAATTTGATACAAATTCTTAGATCCATGTTTTAAATAGCAAAAAATCGCCCAACATGCAAAATACTTCTAACAGTTATGCCTCTCATAAACAAACCAAACATATTATATAGTAACATAATCATGCTTTACTTTCTGAGCACACCTCGTATTGTGTAGATTCAAAATCTAAGTTTTAAAATATATGTATTGATTAAATCTTTTATTTGATTGAAAAATAACAACATTATTATTAATATTGAAAGGAATACACAATTTTGTAAGATAAAGATAAGAATTGGGTAAAATTGATGATTTTTATCTTTTTATTGGTGACTGCATAAGTTTCATTGAAGTAAATTTATTATTAATTAAGCTATTGTAATAAAACCTTTAATTTTCATTTATTGATGTACCAATGTAATGATTTCTTGATTAAATTAGACAATAGAGTTAATTTAGTTAATTTATCGTTTATAAAGATCTACAAAGTTATATTGTGAAAACTATTTTGGATTCAGAGACAATCAAATATTATCAAACAAAGAATGCTTCATATGTGACCACTATGTTTTGAATTTTTTCATAACAAAATATGAGTAGAAAATTACCAAATTATAAAAAAAAATGCTTAATTAATATCTAACAGCAAGACGAATACTAACATATTTGCTAAATGTAGGTAAGCATTTGTAATTTCCAATAATTTGATATGGCATAAATTTGTCTTAAATACTCCAAATTAGTATTTTGTGGGCCTTATCTAAGAATGATGTCCAGTTCAATTCAGTCACACTTGTAGACCCTTAAATAAAAGCAAAATCGATATTTATTGACGGTATACCTAGAAGGAGTGTTTCTTTACTTTTTAAATGTTCAGTAAGTCTAGCCTCAGGTTTCGCTCCTGACTGGCACCAACAGTAGATATATATTCGTTTATTTTAAGATACACTTGGAAAAGAAAATTCAAATAAAATTGTTTAAAATGTCATTAAAACATATTAAACATATTAAATATTTATATAATTTATAATTATGAAAATAAAAAAAATAAAGGATCTCTTCTACAATGTGAATTTATTTTTTGCATCAAATTTTAAAAAAGTAAAAAAAGAAAAGGGCCCCGCAAATTCATAATTACCACTGGACCCCCTCACACTAAAACCAGACCTAGTTGTGAAACTGGATTAGACCAAATAATTTAGGACGGACACAGTACTAGAACAAGTTATATAACATTAAAAACACGTTGAAAAAGTGTAGCTGCTATGAAGAAAATATCACGTTATGGTAATATGTACATTTTATGATCATGAAGAGTACCATCAACAGGTAATTCTCATTAAAAAAAGTTAAAGTATTTAACAAATTTTGAATATGATGATCACAAACTTTACAAAAAATGAAAAGGTGATACAGCGAAGAACTTTGTTTAATAGGCAGTATCATCTTACCATAACTTTTGTTGGCTATAACTAACTTGCATAAATAAAAATAAGAAAACAATCATTAATTGAGCAAAAATGAATTGTCTAAGATAAATAAATGACATGTCCAACAGAGAAGACTCACGAGATATTATAAGTCAAAAGAGATTCAACAATTATTTAAAATGTAATTAATTAACAATAGCATATATTTACATATCTTTACATTCAACTAAGCCATTCACAAAATATAATAAGTAAACAACACCTTGATGAACTAGATTATGTTTCTTTAAAAACTGAAGGAAAGCTAAGTTTTCAAGAAGCCCTTCCAAAACCAAGTAAATATGACAAAAGCCTACAGTCTATGTAGTCCCTTAAAAATGAATATAAATGAAATTGCGTTTGTTTCGCGTGTTAATGCACTTCTCTTTTATACATATACAATCGGAAATAAATGTGGATTTTATGTAAAAGTACATTGGCCTTTCATTTAGAGATATTAAATTATAAAAGAGAATGTCCCCAAAATCAGTTTTACGTCCATTTATGACTCAAAAGAAGCCGTTTATTATGTCAAGGAGCCCCTTGATAAGGGTGAGCATCTGGAAGAAGTCCCCAGAAGTGATTGTCCAAGAAAATTGACTACTGGAGCTGTAGTCAAAGCCATTAAATAGCAACCAGATCTCTCCATGGCGGAGATGGCAATGAACGTCAATGTCTCAAGGTCCCCCATATCAAGGCGCATGAAAGAGCCTTTTAGTGTTTCTCTACAAGCCCAAAAAGTACTAACTCGGACATCAGATATAGTGAAAATGTGAACAATCAGTTCAGTTCCAGTATTTTTTGGTGAATTCTTGGGCCTTCTTATCACCATAACTGAATCTCCAGTATTATAGTTTTTGGCGGAAAAAAAATTTCCAGGCCCACAGAATCCGTCACCCAAATGTCGAAATCTTAAAGGACTCTGTCAATGAGCAATGGGGTTCTTTGTCAGAGGAAGCCGTTATTGATAACTACGGAGATCATATAAAGATTAATTATCCTAAATATAGTTATAAGTGATGTGCCCGACCCGGTATTTAGTCAAATGAAAATGGCTTGAAATTCACTTTATTTAATTATAAAAAGAAAGAACAACTTGTCCCATTTGAACGGGGATCAAATAAACATGAAATTTTCTGCAACTTCTATCTAAGCAATGTAACATCCAAACATATTAAGCTCAATATTCTAACATTTTTGCTTCATTCAATTTTCCTAACAATTCAATATATCCTCGTAATGTCGGATCTTCTCCTTTCTCTCTTTTAAGTGAAGTTTGAGTGATGCAAAGGATAATTTTCTGTTATTATTTTACCTGACATTTATAACATAAGACCTAATACATCATCTATCCATGCTTAAGAAAATAATTTATTTAAATAAATGGAACATAACCTACTACAATAACAGTTAAAATATTAGATCGGTCCAGATCTTTTTTAAAGATGTGAAAAGAACAACCATTAAACTATAGTAACAAAAATTTCTTGTCACAATAAAAAATTTATAAATTCATATATTTTCTGCTTTAAAGGGCTATGAGGGGTCCAAATTTAGTAAATAAAATAAAGGTACATAACTATGACTATCATTCTTGGGCATCCCAAATTATTGCAGATATTTGAATACAAAGGTTATAAATGACCGAAATAAGTCATCAAGTATTGGGTTGAATATAGCGTTGCGTCGGCCCTTATTTATTCTATTCAGTCTTATGATCGGTCTCATCGATCATTGGGTCCGGTCCTGAACGATCGTTTCTTGGATTCTTTCATAAAAGAGTAAATGGTTTATTAAGCCAAATAAGATATATGAAATATGTAGCGGGTATAGAAAAAGTACTGAGTCTAAGTAGTCATTAAAATACTCATAATTAATCAGGATGATGTTGTACATAGAAAATTTTACTTTATAATATTTTTTATTATAACAATGCACATTAATTATGAATCTGGCCACCATCAGCCTCAATGACAGGCTCCAACCCCCTCTGAGACCCCTTGCACACATTGGCAACGTAGTAATTTTTCATTACCCTCCACTGCTGGTTAACGGACGTCTTTAGGGCATCAATATTCGGCTAGCGGACTTTGCAGGCCTTCTCCTCAATTTGCCACCAACTGTAGTAATCTAGGGGATTCAGATCTTAGCTTTGAGGGGGCCAAAGATTCTTGGACCAGAATTTTATGTTGCTACCCATCCACTCTTGTACAATATTAGCAATATGGGCGGACCCCATGCCCCGCTGAAATAAGTACGTAACCTTTTTGGTCTTCTTCATGGTGTTGGTCATCTATGAGACCACATTTTCCTTCGACACCATCGTATTCGGCCGCGGGTAACCAGTATCCAACAAGAAATCAAATTGATTGCAGGCATTTTTTCTCCAGTTAATTCCACAGCCCCTAACATCATCACAGAGGTCTGATGTTTGGTCTTGGTGACTGTCCTGATGGTGTTGTCAGCCTTGCCAAAACATACCACCCGATCATTTTGCTTGTTGTAGACGAGGTAAACGGTAAAAGTATTTTTATCGGATAAAAAATTTACCCGGTTGCTGGTGTGCTTCAAATCATTCAAAAATTGTAGATATCACTGAAGACGGAGTTTTTTTAACGTTGGAACAGAGGTGGCCTCTCCATTCTTCTAAGCGACCTTCCCCTAGCCTTTCACTTTGTTGGGTCTTCCATGCTTGGATTTGTCCTTAAGGTTGTCCCATCAGCTAAACGATTTCTGACACGACAGACTGTCACCTTGCTTCTGTTTAAGGTATTCATGATGTCCGCGGTTCTTCTTGCCTCCATCGCGACATATACATCATTTTTGTTTACAACATGTACATCAATCAAAGCCTCAGAATCTTAGCTATTCAAAAATAGTCGGAACTTTAAGATTTCATCAACAACACCTATTCAAAACTATATTTTTAGAAGGGATCATTCCTTTTTCTACACTCAGGCATTAAGATCATTGTCCATATCTTGGAAAAAATATTCCTATTCGCATTATTATACTATATATTAGTTCTATTATATAACAGAATAATTAAAAAATAGAGAAACCTCCTCTATGACATAATGAGGGATCGATTTACCTTTTAAGTACCGAAAAGTGGGCCTGAACCGATACAACACTAGTTGTATGAATAAATTATTCTCAATAACAAATTAGGATTTTCTCCTTTTTTTATTTTTGTTAAAGATTGTTTTACGTAGAGGCAACACATGTGGAATTGCTAATATTTTGTCTTCATTATTTGCTATACTTCATTTAAAATACTATTAAAAAAACCAGAACTTTTTAAATTGTTCTTCAGAAAATAATAATTAAATACTACAAATATATATTATCAACGAAAAACTTTCAAATATTATTTTTTCGTTCTTCTTTATAATAGAAAAGACGTGTAGTAAGGGCATTTGAGTACCAAATATTTTATTCTCATATATTGATCAAGCTTCTAGATTCACACATTGGCAGCTTTACGATGAATAAATATATTCTTCCTCTAAAACTTGGCCTCTGGAGTAGACAAGTATAATTATAGATTATTTAAGATGATCGAGTGATTTTTAATTCATAATATTTTTCAATAAGTGGATGTACATATTTGTTTCAAATTCCACCTTCGGTGGGAAATACCCTTTTTTAACTCTCTAAATAATAAAATTGGATTCTATATTATATCAAATGAAATATGATGATATCCCAGAACTCAACCACCTCGACAGTAATCGACATATTACATATAATCTCAACTAAAAATGCCAAGGAAACTTCGCCTATCAAGCAGGAACAAAATTTCGAAATCCATCTCAACTCACGTGGCCTTTATAAAAAAAAAATACAATTTCTGGTTTGACAACATCCCTCTAGTTAGCGTAAGTGAAAACATTGACACGAAAGTCAGAGGTAGGGGTAAAAAATTACCATACTGCAAATCTAACCAGCACGCTTTGCTCACAAGTACTTTGATATTTTCATCAAGTACAGTTCAAGTCGCGAGTCTTAGCTTTTACGAGTCTAGTCACAAGAGTGTGATTATGACATCAAGACGAGTTAGCAGTCTCCAAAATATAGATTCGAGTCCAAATAGAGTTACTATTCTGGCCCCTCAGATGTCCCCCTCTCTAATTGATACTCCTTCCGGAAGGAATTAGTGTTTAGTTCAGGGGTTCTACTGTAAATTAATATAGTTTTATTTTATATAAAATAATCAAGTAAATCCAAATGTTGATATTAGATTGAGTTCACCAACAAATCTGACATAATTAACCATTTTTAAATTTGTTGACAAACAGTCATTAAGGTTGATTGAATGACGTATGTCAAGTAATACTACGGATTTATGTCAAAAAAATATAGGTCATGAGAAGGAAAATTCAATTTATGAATTACTGTGTTGGATTTTTAAAAAAAATACAATAATGTGTACAAAACATAAAAGCAAATATGAAAATGTAGTAACTATTTTGTAAATATTTCAAAAGACTTTATATAGTAGTGCATAGGCATATAATAACTTTTTATTGTCAATGCAAATTCTAAAGCCTTAGATTTTGTTACACTCCGTCTTGTTTCCTTTGTATTCAAAAATGAGATTACAACAATATTATCTTGGAATTTGCTTTATTCGTTTATTTTAGCAAATAAAAATTATCTAGTTGGAATTAAAACTTAAACTTAATTTTGAATTTGAATATTCGATCGATAAACAAAGGAAATATTTAACAATCCTCATAATGGAACTAAAGGGTGTCTTATTAATTGAGTCTTTTTCCAAACGTAGTCAGCAGTACCCCAACAACCAATAAGATCAAATAAATCAAGATCACATTGATTTAATCCTACATTAGCAAGTTTCTCTCTATCAGTCAGCTAGATGGGGCGGATCATGGCCAAGCATATTGTAGAAACGGACACCAAAAGTAACCATGGCAGATCCAATAACGACGAGGAAAAATATACTTGTTTAAAGCTGTGAATCATCAACAACTCAAATGGTCCATTTGTAAAGTACTCCAACAAAATTTTAATCTGTCAAAGAGTTGTACTTGTTGGGTAGCACGAGATGGAGCTGAGAGAGGTGTGCGAAGTGAGTCTTGGCAGAGTTGAAAAAAATAAGCCCTACACATAAAAGGGACAAAGGGATGACTACTGACAAGATTTGGATATTTTTTATGGTCTCAGAGACGAAAGAACAGTCCCACCAGTTGAAGATTTTCCATAAATACTAAAGAAATAATCTAAGAAGCATTTCATTGAAGAAATAACGAAAACTTCTAGGTCAAAAACCTCGTATTTTATTAGATGAATTATTGTAAAAAGCCTCAAACATGATTTTTATTATACATATTATGAGATTTATTTGATTTTTTTAAATAAACAATATGCCCATAAACACTCATATTTGGCTTATCAAAGGAATGTACTAAAAACTAATGATTAATCCATAATCAATTTTTGAGTTATATCTATTTTTAAAACTTATAAATATGCAATTTCTATTTGAAGTATATGTTGCTAAGCATAAACATAAATTAGCATGCATTTAAAAGATTATGAGACAACTCGAGTGTTATCTTATAGAAGAGGTTGGTAATTTTTAGAGATGAGGGAGCCAAATTTGATATATAACGGTGTAACACAAAAATTTACAACGTATTTTGTTGTCAACTATAGATTTTTTCATCTTACTTGATACTTCATAGCAATTTCAAAATGTATTCTTATGAATTAATAATTGAGGTATTAAGTTCAACTAAAACATGATAACTATTTGTTGATCTTTCATTATATTATATAACCACTAGCGGTAGTATCCCGCATTGTCCGGCGATATTAGGTGTTGTCAAGCAGACATACTTTAACAATAAAATATAGAAGATAGCTCCCAAAGAAATTCTCAGAATGAATGAATAATAATTATAGGTTAAGAACAAAATATAACGTTATCACTGATGAGCCAGGTGACTCTATGGCTCTAATATAGCTATATACGCGCAATGCTACATTCAAAAAGCCTGCAAGATTTTATTAATATAATTACTTTTTATCTCTTAAATATGAATATGAGATATTTCCAAAAATCCATACATTGTTTTTTACTCGCTAGATGGCTCCTACTTTGAACTTTTTAAATACTTTTTTACAACAATTAGCAAGATATTTTGTGGAAGAAAATATGTTTACTCAATTCAGTCAAATTGTATCAACTCACTGAATACTCAAATTTTATATCATGGGCACATAATAAAATACCGTAAGTTCCTTAATATAGCATCCTTTTAGATTGAAGGAAGCAAGAGTTGATGTGATAATAAAGAGCCGGGAATGATACTTCATTAAAAATAGGAAATAAGTATAAACCTATAGGCCTATTTATAATTTGAAAATATCCAGTCTGTTAATCATTACTTTAAACTACACGCCCTTCTAACTCAATTTCCCCTTTTAATATAAATGAAATTGGTCATTATAATTTATGGTTGACATTCCCTTATTATTGCATAAAACATCAAGAGCCTATTTATTAAGAAAGACAGAATTATTGAGGATTGTTGATTATAATATGCAAAGTTCTTAGATATAAAAAGTATTTTGGTCCATTTTAGAATTATATTAGAATTAAGTCTATGAGCATAACTGATATGATAACCCAACTTAAGAAGTAAAGAGTAGCTAGTGAAGTGGAATTGATTTATTTGACTAACTACAATATGAGTTTGGGCCTTTTTTGTTTGTTTTTTTCTTTTTGGTGGAAAAGTTGCGAAACTTAAAGAAGATATTGACGTGGGATAGTGTTTCTAGGAAGACCTTTTTATTAAATATGACATTAACAAATTTTATTGAATCCAAACAGCGTTATTAAAAAACAAAACACGTCTTATTTTGATGACTTAAGATGGATACTAGTGTTGGTTTGGTATAAAAACTCTACATTGGTCTGAGACAGTCATGCTTTTTTGGTGGACCGAATTAATTTAGTCTTTAAAAGAAGTTTGGTCTGGATCGGTCTCATTTAAAATTCGGTGTAGATCGATTCTATAGATGAATTGTAGATGACGTCATGTGTGCTTAAACATTGAAGAATAACGTCATATGAAGTTAAATGTATTGATAAAATCATATTTGTATTATTCAAAAATCAGTAAAGGGGAGAAATCCTTCCAGAGATTGAGACCAAAAACATCGGTCCCCGATTTGAAAATGATTAAATTTCGGTATACGGTCTCTGATTGCGATCTTTAAACAAATATTGATTCAAATGGTTCTATAAAAATCTCATAAGACCGAAGCGGATTTTGAAATACACTCTATATTTGTTTATTAGTGAGGTCACACCATATCTACTAGATTAACAGACGCATATTGATTTACACATAACGAAGTTTCAGGGGATTATACTATTTAATTATTTAGTTTAAAGTGAAAAATTAAGATATTCAACGCTGAGTTGATTTGTTTTATGAGAGGAATATAATATATATATATACAACTAAATTTAATCATCCAACTTGGAGGCATAATATGTTCTTCTAGTAAGTTTAAAATTAGATTCGGAATTATAAAGATCAATTTCATTGTTCTATATATTATATTTAATGTTTTATAATTGTTGGATTCATTTATTCTATATTAGAACGGGTCTACTAACGATAAACAGAGAACAAGAGAGTGAAGAACAAATTTATTTAGATTAATACAACCAAAATGGTAAATAATTTGTAATTGTATTGATTTAGTTGAAGAAAAAATTAGTAAAACACTCTGATATGATATCAAATATAAGGGGAAATGAAGAACTGTTATACTCTTACAACTGAGTAAGATGATATTATTATTGTAATCTATTAAATTTGACGCCATGAATGAATTGTCACAATGAATGGCGAATAATAGAATGAGAAAGGCACGGATATAGGAACCTAATTGCCAATAGACTCACGATCAATATAAAATGGTATTAAGTTACGACATAATGTACACACATATATTGTTTGGTAATATCCAGGTATACTTAGTAGTAGTAGTAGGTAGCATTCCTCCGAAAGAGAGTGTTCATTTACAAAAAGGAAAGAAACCTTTCATCATAGCCACAAATATAATATGAAACTTAATTCCTAAATTATGTTTGAAACTTTTAATACTTTTAAAATCTATATTATTATGTACAGCAGTTTTTTAGAAAGAAAGGATTGAATAAACATGAAATTATCAATAAGAGTAATAACTAATAACAGATGTTAAGAGAAAAATCGATACGCAGGTATGTTACAAAATGTTTTCACCATTGTTTCAAACCGAATAAATAATAATGAATAACAATGGATATGTATACCTAGCTCAAAAAAAAATGGGAAAACTAAAGTGTTAGAAAAACAGAAATAAATATTTTGTACTTACCAACCTCTGGATATACTATTTTCTAATCCTATCCCTCATGAAACAGCTCAAAATCAAACTCTTTTATGGGAAAACTAATTATTTTCATTCATGAGATAGGATACTATTTTTCCGCTGAGCTAACACTGCATGATTCTGTTAACGAGTTCCATACACATAATATCTCATATATAACTATATTGTGTACTCTAATTTTAATATAAAATAACAAATAATAACAGACGGGTAATGACGTCATGAAAACTAAGGTATAATGTTCTAAGATATTCGGCGTACAATTGGTGGTGCGCGCAGGAGAGGAAAAGAAGGAACAAATATATTGAGAGTGTGTTACATGAGTAGGAACTGCAGGATAGTTAGAAAATCAAATAGGAGACTACAGTAGGTTAAATCTGGGACATATAAAAAAATACTTTTAAGTGTCCCAGGTTAAATACTATAAGTATTAATTACCTAAATAATGTTTGTAGAAAATCATCTCGCTAGATTTATTGTATCACGCAACCTTTATTTCGAAAAGAAAAAAGCCCAAAATTCGTATATAGTTTGCCAATTCTCTCCAAGTGTGGAACTATTATTCAGTAATTGTTAATACTTATTCAAATGAGCTAGTTATAGTTCAACCAATCAACATTCAGCACATTGATTAGGAGAAAAGGAGCAGAAACATCCACAGCTGACAACAAATTACAATGTATATGTACTTTTCTGTAAATGAAGTAACGCCTTGTATTATGTATGTACTTAATACTTATATATTATTAATGTAACCAGCCTTTCATTACTAACTATTGCAAATTAGTGTGAAAGCCCTCATTACCAAATATTTTGAGAAGAGAGGGAAGAGCTGATTTCTATTTATAATAATATGACAGTATACATTTTTCCATGTAGAACGTAAATATTTGTGTAGGATGATATTATATAGACCGATAATTACTATTATGATTCTAAGATGCCATCAAAAACAAATGAGTTAAACGTGACGTCATTATTTTAACCAATTCCAAAGAGATTACGTCGTAAGTCATTACCTTATTGTATTCCGCTTTCAGAAATGTGGAACTTTCATAAGCCCTTTTTTATATTACCAAAAGTAACAGAAAAAAGACCCAGTCACTTGGTACCGGAATTTTGAAAAGTCTTTCAACAATATGATCTTCATTGGTGTCAAAAATTGTCTCCAAGCGAGACTGGAAAGCCAAATAAACTTTAGAATTTTTTGGTCAAGTTTCTCCTTTCTTAACAGAGATTTAGACTTCAGTTCTTCAAAGTTACGATGATATATTCAGGAGTCTCTGAATTATTCTATTTATATCTACCGGATGTAGAAAAAGTACTGAGACCTGCCTCTAATTAGTCATTAAAATACTCATAATTTAATAGGATGATGTTGTACATAAGAAAATTTTATTTTATTTTAACAGTGCACATTAAATATGAACCTGGCCACCCTCAGCCTCAATGACAGCCTCTGACGGCCTCCAGAACCCCTTGCACACATAGGTATGATAGTCATTTTGATGATCTTCCACTTCCAATTAACGGAGGACTTCAGGGCATCAATGTTTGGGTGGCGTACATTGCAAGCCTTCTTCTCACTTTGCCACCAAATGGAGCAATCCAGTGGTTTCAGATTTGGGGTTTGAGGGGGCCAAACTTTATTGACCAAAAGTTTATGTTGCTACACATCCCCCTTGTTCAATATTAGTAGCATGGACCGGAGCCTCGTCCTGCTGAAATACGTACGTGCCCTTGTTGGACTTCTTCATGGTCTTTGTAATATATGGGACCACATTTTCCTTCAATGTCATCAAGTAGTCGGCCGCAGGTAATCAGTACCCAACAGGAAACCAAATTGGAGACCGTTTTTCTCCAATTGTTGCCATAAGCCCCAACATCATCACAGAGGCCGGATGTATGGTCTTGGTGACTGTCCTGATGCTTTTGACAGCCTTGTCAATGCATGCCACCCCATTATTTTGCTTTTTTGTAGATGAGGTCAAAGGTAAAGGTATTTTCATCAGAGAAAAAAATTACCCAGTTGCTGTGGTGCTTCAGATGATTCAAGAGTTGTTGATATCGCTGGAGATGGAGTTATTTTTGACGTTGGGACAGAATGGCGTCTTCAGTCTTTACTTTGATGGGTCTTCCACGCTTGGGTTTGTCCTTAAAGTTGTCCCCACTGGCCCAACTGACTGTGGTCTGGGCGACATTTAAGGCCTTCATGATGTCCGAGGTGGTCCTCCCGGCGTAGATTAAATTGCCTATGATGGATCTTCTTGTTTTCATCGCCACATATAAATAGTTTTGATTTACAACTTGTAATTGAATCAAAAGCTTAGAATCTAAGCTATTCAAATATAATCGGAACTTTGAGATGTAATCAACAAAACCTGCACAAAAAGCTATTTGTAGAAGGTCTCATTACTTTTTCTACACCATACTACTTTTTTGTACTTATGAGATATTATATTATTTTCTTTTTATATAAGATGAATTACAACTAATCATTTTGCAAAATAAAATTATTATATTTCTAACTATATAAATCAAAAAGTACCTAATTTAAAAAAACACGACATCTTTTGACAAAGAGAACATTACTCATTATTTTTATTTATTATCTTTTAAATTATGATTTTCCTTACACTTAATTGAACTTGATACTAGGCACCTAAAAATATATCATAATGGGAGAAGTAGACAATGAGTATTATTTTTTACAGAGTAATTCCAAGGGTAATTGAAGCATTTTTTTTATTATTATTATTTGAATGTAAATTCCGGGTCAGGAGCGCTGGAACCAATTAATAAAAGTGTCTTTCCTTATTATTGATAAAAAGTGGGAGGTGTATTTAAGTCACATTTGCCCCAGTTTTTATCCTAAGAGTATTTTAAAAAATAGCTCGAGGTCGATTCCAGACTGAAGTGCTACAGCACTGTACTCATTTAATATTTAGTACAAAAGTGTCCAATCCCTTAATTCAATAAATAGTTAATTTTGATGTATTTTATTATGATTCGGTACAAAAATTCAGAATCGTTTGTTTAAGTCATACAAATAATTAATCGCAATACCACGGCGTTACCATGCCAACACAACAATGTACCGTGTATTTTGATCTTAACTTTGGATATTTCCACTAATTTTCTTTTAATCAATATTCTTAACATTGATTGTTTGAATTATAATAAGCTCCTACTAAGTTAAATAACAATTCCTAACAATTATTTAATAATAATTTCATAGTTGGCAAGAGTTAGATAACTACCAACAGATTTTGAACTTTTTTGTGTTTCTTTTTGGAAAAAAAGTTTGCAAGATACAATAAAGGTAAGGAAGTGATACGTATATATAGTTCTGTAAAAATATGTGATCAATTTAAAAAATATGTAAGAATAGGTTTTTAGCGATGGAAACCCCTCTATTTATATAGTCAGAGAACAGGAGAATATTCACATCACTAAAGTTGTACGAAGTGAAGCCAAATAAAAACCAAGAATGGAGACACGATTGGGTGTCCAAATCAGGTAAAGTTAAGACCACTCTGAATCTGAATGAGTTCTTTGAGTCATATTTACAGCAAAGGGCACCAAAACATGGGCTCGAAAGATGGATTTAGAAATACATCAATAATTTCATATTTTCAATAATAGTCAAAAAAAATAATGTTAACAAAACATGAAGACAAGAAAAACCTTTTTGCACAAAATATGGCCACCTTCATTATCAATCACAGCCTTTATACATCACCTGAAGACCAAGCAGGAGTTAATGACAAACTCCTGTAACAAGTTGTCCCATGCAGTCACTATGGAGGACATATGTGAATCTACATATGAGTGTGAGGTCCTGTTGGCTTCTCTCTCCAAATTGTCCCAATAGAAAAGTCGAGTGGGTTCAAACCTACAAAGGAAGGGGCCGTATATCTTTGGACCAGAATCGAGAATTGATATCTTTTTCATAACTTTTTGCATATGGTGGTCGTGTGAGGCAGGGCTCCGTCCTGAGTCCACACATAGTTACTCTTCGGATATTTGGTTTTCAGCCATGGCGAAATGGAGTTTCCTAGGCACCTTATAGTAGGGTTCCTGTCCAATTTTCTGCCCAGCCTTGAAAAAGAAGGGAGGCATCTTCTTTCCATCAGAGACCACAACGCAGAGGCCTATTTTTCGGACTGGATATTTGATGCAGTAAACCCCTTGGACCTCTTCTTTTGTTTCTGCAATACAGCGGTTGTTCCGGCGATTGTGGAATTGATCAACTGTGAAAATCTTTATGTCCGAGAAATTTTTCACAACTTACCCATTTGCCTTGATCCATGTGAGGATTTCTTGCAACTCTTGAGTCTCCAGGCTTTCATGCCCTCTGTCAGAAAGTGGCATGGGGTCTTATTGAAAAAAAACTAAACCAAGTTGTGTTTTATATGCCTACTGATTATCCTAGTAGCTGCAAAGATGTTATTTTAGAGGTAGTTTATGGACTTAGTGGGATTTTCTTTATATTATTCTCCAACTTAACAAGAACTTTGTCTCCCTCTTTAAATTATGCCCTCTACTTTCTGACATCCTGCAGAGGTCTTCTCCATTTTTTTTCATCTTAACAACATAAAAACCAGGGTCCTAGAACACTTAATCTTCATTAGATCAACTCCATCGTCTAGGAAATCTGAGATGCACAGCCTTTTTACATGTTCTCACTCATGATGATGAAAGACTAAATGATTAGTACATATGTGTGCGTCTACAACTGAACACTCCGAAATTTTTAAAAATAGTTAAATAATTATGTAGTTTTTAAAGTGGTCGACGAATTAATTTATTTAACATGAAAGATGAGAGTTTTAGACACATGTCTATTCAATATGTCCACCCATGTTCTCCACTACTAACTCCAACCTGGACCGGAACTTACTGCATGACTTGGGGATGAAGCTCTGGTCAAGGTTGGCCCAGGCATTCTTAAAGCAAACTTCAGCTGGTCCTTGGACTTGTATTGGACT
This sequence comes from Lepeophtheirus salmonis, assembly GCF_016086655.4. Taxonomy (NCBI): domain Eukaryota; kingdom Metazoa; phylum Arthropoda; class Copepoda; order Siphonostomatoida; family Caligidae; genus Lepeophtheirus; species Lepeophtheirus salmonis. The sequence goes on from NC_052144.2 coordinate 22,432,473, forward strand.
CCCGACAGCATCTCCTTTAAACGCCCAAACACTGCGAAGTGAAGCTGCGAACAATCAGGCGAGTGAGGCGGCCAAGAACTCTGATCGAAGAAGGCTGGAGTCTCGATCTGAAGGAGCTCTTGGGTAAAGTTGCTAGTGTGGCAGCTGGCACCATCCTGATGTCACCACCACCTGTCCTGTAAGTATCCTTGGCCCAAGGGACCACTTTGTCCTTCAAGTATTGGCAGTAAGTCTCGGAGTTAAGCCTCTCGGGGTACTCCAATCTTATTTCTAAACGTCGGACCCAACAACAACCAGAACCTGGAGGTTGGTGAAGTGCCGTTCCTTACCCACATACACCACATCATCATCTCTGGCACCGAGAGACTCCCCCAGATAAAATTCGGTGTCGTTGGCCACCATCTCGCCTAGGCTGAAGGGTGTCTCATCACTGAACAAAACGACGACATTGACTGGCTTTTTCTTAAGCTTATTGAGAAGAATAATCGACCTTGCGAGGCGTTTTTTCCTGTCTACAAGTTTGAGGACTTGACGAGGGGTTCTCTTATAGACCTTAAGGCCAAGATCTTGCTTAACTAGATGTCCATGGTCCTTCTGCTGACGTTCAACTCCCTGGAAAGGCTGCTGACGGTGAACTTGCCTCTCTTGTCCTTGACAGACTTTTTTACGTCAGCAACCATTTCATCCTACCTTCGAGGCCTTGACTTAGATCTTATGGTCACCTCAGGAGTCCCTTTGGCTACCACGCAGTAAACAGTGGTGCGGCTGCAGTTCAGAACCTTGGCAATTTCAGTGGGAGTTTTTCCCCGCGCAGAAAGTTCCAAAATTCCGACTCGACGTCTCTCCATATTATCAGCTGTTGTTTCACTGTTGCTATTTAGATTTTGCTGGAGTTTTGTTTATAACTAGTCAAGACCCTTGCCTCGAAGTATAAACCGGTTTCAACTCAATAAAATCACGAATATGTGCATGGCGTAAAATTTAAAGGAGTGTTCAGTTTTATACGCGCACATCTGTATAGTTTGTTTATGTAAAAAGGACAGCGAAGCAGAATATCAAAAATAAATACTACACCTTTTCATACTAATGAGAAAATAAACCTTAACTAACAGTTCACGCTTTGCTGCCCTACCCTGTAGAATGTAGTATTATTAATAGTAGGCCTACTCAGAATTGAAATATTGGATCTGTCCCTCAATCAAATTCGAGGTCTGAAAGATGAATAATTTAGTATTTTGATAAATTTTGACTTGTGATATATTGTAAATCAAAATAATGATAGGAAAGACTTATGCATCTAAATCAATTAGCTAAACAAAACTTATGCAATACTAGTTTTTGGCCTTAGAAATTTTAAGGGTGGTGGCCTTTGATTTTTTTTTTTTAATTTGAACCATCTTAAGATAGAATACTACTTTTAAAAAACTATTAAGTGTTGAGTGGTAAAGTCATGGAGATAGAAGTAAGGATGTTATTTATAAAAATCATAACTTCATTTATGCAGTAAAAAATGGAAATTTAGATTTTCATTTTTCAGAATATATAATTGGAAAAGGAGGACAAAGAGCATAGGGATTTTGAATCAATTGATCACAATTGATCAAATAAGTTCCTACATAGGATTAGACAATCATTGGAGTATGTACCGTATATTTCTATTTTTGTATATTTATAATAATTTTCTGTTTTAGGAGTTATTGGATTTGATGACATAGAAGTTTCTCTCCATTATACTTATTATGTTCATCCTGTAATAGTTCATAGTAGATAGGAAAAAAAAGTGGTAGTGCTTTAGATAATGAGGAGGGATCTCCTCCGGCCTCATCCCTCAGTCTACAGATCGACTCACAATCTCCTCCACATAATGATTCCTTCACTTTATGAAGTTATTTCTTTATTTTTAAAAGGTTGCGCGATATTTGAATATCAATTATTCACTGTCTCCATTTTCGAGATAGACAGAGAAAGTATGACGTGTGGGTAAATTAAAGCAATGAATCCAATGGTTCTTATTTCAATAGAAGGTTTTAATATCATTTTCGTATTCAACGGCTTAAATGACAATAATATATGTGAGGTTCAGTCGGTGGGCGTTTCAAGACCTAAATTTTGTTACATAGGATAATATTTGGATACTTTTCATTTCAAATTCTGAGTAATTAGGAGGGGGGAAAGTTTTTAGGATAACAAAATTAATACATTAATAAATATTTAATAACAAAAAAGTATAATCATGATCGATTGATATTATTTTTTAACTGTGCAACGCACAACTTCATTAAATAATTAAAATAATCCTGTCATGAGTATGTTATATTTCAGTATTTATAGGAAATAACGAGAGTCTAACTGACATTAAAAAATATTTAAAAATCAAGGGAACATTAATTTTTCAATCCTGAGAGATTTTTTAGTCAACAATGACAAGTCATGTTTTTTTCATGGAATCAAATATCTGTATATTCTACTAAATGTCCTGCTTTATGTTATAGTCATTAATCCAAAGGTGTAGTCAGTTATGTATGATAGTGCACCATTGGAGGCAATAGAGCCAAGCACGATTCGAAATTATCATTTTAAACCAAGTTTTGGCTAAAAAATATAAATTAGAAACTATTTTATTAAAATTACAAAACTCGAAAATAAATGGGAAAGAGATAAGTACTTTTTGACACTCGTAGGCTCCACTTACGATAAAATCGGCCCAAGTTGCATAATCTAAGTTTATATTTATGAAATTGAAACCATGTGGGCTTAAATGCAGCTCGGTTATAATTTTCACTATAACCCTACCAAATCTATTGATTATTTATTTAATTGTTTTGTAAATTTCGTAAATTGAAAATGACAGTTATTATGCTAAAAAAATTGCAGGGATTATTTTATTCTCGATAGGTATCCGACTTAAATCCCTTTTAGTCATATGTTATGTACATACATACAAGTGTGGTCTGAAAATTTTCCGCCTTCAACGTGAAGATAACAGCACTTACAAATAAAAGCTAGTCACATCTATATAGTATTTCTTAAAATTACTCACCAACGTTTGTGAACATTTTGACACATAGTTATTATGTAACAGTTGTTTGATTGAGTTGACGTGAGTGCTTTTGAGCGCAATTTAGGTGCAATAAATCCAAGTTTTAACGCCAATGAATTACTTTTGATGAAACTTGGATATATCATTATACGCCCTAAGCTAAAATACAATCCAAACTGTGGATTTTCTTCAAATAAAGAGGTCATTATGAGCAAATATTTTGCAAAGAAAAACGCTGTGTACTATTTGGACGGGTTACAGAGATGTGAGAATTGATGGGAGACTATTTTGATAAAACAAAACAGAAAAAATATTTTGTATCTTTTTTAGGTTGACAACTTTTCAGACAACTCTTGTATATATGAGGCTACTATGCCATAAAGCAGGCGTGTGCAAACTGAAGTTCTGTATGTGGCCTGCCAAAAAGTATCCATGAAGCATTATACATGTGAAGTTTCTACCTTCCCTCCAAAAATAGAAATAAAAACGCCCTGAAATTCTTAATTGTGAAACATTTCTTCATTTAATACTATGGCATTGATTACAGCTTAACAAACAGTATTTTTTTTTCTGTTGACACACCACATATGTACAAAGACAATATTGAACAAAAATCAAATAAGGAAAAATTCCCAATTAATTTATTAAGTCCATATATAGGTATAGCCTAATATTTCATATATGAGTTAATTAAAGGCTTTTTTAGTCAAATCTTATGTATGCTCTAAGATGACGCAGAATTTAGACATAACTTGGAACCTGTATTCGATTTAAGAGACTTCATTTGTTTCAGAAATGATCTTTCAAGTATAAGTATTCAATGGCTTGTTCTTTTATTGTGGCATATTTTGGCAACTTTAAGTATAATTTACAGTGCCTCCAATGGGCTAATAAAAATAATTTGTTCATAGAAATTGACAATAATTTGCTACAGAGTACAAATATAATTTGAATTCAATTTGAGAAAAATCATTTTTGTTGCCGAGGCACATGTCTATCAGAGTCAAGAAAAAATAATTAGTTCCATCCAAATAAAAAGGATCACAGTGGACAGAGAAGTGATACTAATTGCCCCACTACCATCTAATTTACCATAAAATCCTCCCCCAGAATGAAGTAATGCATGAAATCTCAATTGGTCCATGTTGTTGTCATATAATTACATATATTTTTTTACTGTTTTATCTCCTTATCTTTATTCTTTTGTTCCTATTCCACAAAAATGAGTATATTATATGTACAATGTACATATTACGGTTTCTTTTTCGGTGTCTCATTTTCCCGGGACTTTTCGAGGTACTACATCTACAGAAAATCTTGCATTTCATTATTTGATACTATAAGTTTAATTTAATTATTATAATTATGTATGTACAAAATGGGGAGCCAAGACTTGCAGTAGCATGACTCAAGAAGGAAAAACGTTACTTTGATAGAATCAAGAAAAGACAACTCAAAACCAATTTGTGATATGTTTAAATAATATATTTAGCTGTATTTTTTATTCAATAACTCCGTCTTCACATGCAATAACTGGCATCCACCCACCGGAGAATAGATTGACAGCTCTTGACGATGAAGGGCTTGTCCATTTTATTCCATACTGTCATGATGGCAACCTGGAGCGAATCCAAATTTGGATGATAGGTGGGGCATACATTATTATTCAAGACGTTTCTTACTGTAAAGGGCAGAGTTCAAGGCTGGAGGAGAGCAAAAAGGAGGCGGGCCAGAAGTCAGCCATTTTGTTGCTGCATAAGTTTTAGTTCTTATTGCCTGTATGGGACTTTAATGGAGTTCTTGATGTTGTAGGCAGTCCGGATAGAAACGCCAAAGGTCTCTGTAGCCTACTGGGCACTGACACTGTTGCAGAGAAGATTGCAAACGAGTTGAATGGGGGTTTTTTTTTTTTGCTTCTCCATTTTACACTTTTAGACATGGGATAAAGACCAAACTTGTTTGCGTAATGAAACCTTTTAATTGAAAATAAAGTGTGTAAAATCCTTTTTAAATGCTACTGAAAGTTATGGGGGCCTACTCTTTATAGATGGTTGACTTTTAGCTTTAGGACGCGGATTAATTTGATTATTTCTCAATTACACCCAGTCTGACCAAAAAATTGGTCTTACATCACTTAATATTTATGTTTTTGATAGCAGGGAGGGGGTTACGGAATACAAAAAAACAGGACCTGTAGCCTCTAAAAAAACAACCTGCGTACGGATAATGAAAAAAAGAAAATAAATAGAAATACGGATAAGACTAGACAAAAATTAGCTCACTCTTTAAAAAATGTATAAACAAATACTTACATATCTGTGTATTTTTATTTACTAACGGAAACCTGATATTTCCCCGGATCCTTCTCAAGGACAGTTTCCCGGAACATAAAAAAACTTTGTAGATATATATTTATGGCTTACAGTCACATACATATCTCAAACAGTTTACTTTAATTTTATGATGCCTTAATCTAGTTATACGACTCTGTCATGCATACATATTGAGTACTTGTAAAATTTAATGGGTAAATCTGCATTTCCCCTGTCTTCTTATACTTAATGTATCCATTATAAGACAGATATTTTCATAGACTTATCCACAAAAAAAAATGCAGTTGTGTAAATATTTTTAAACTGGTTCATTTTGCAAACAATCAAACGAATTACGAGTATATTATTCAATTCATTATAGAATATAGTTAAGTTGAGGACTTTAGTTATATTTTGCAGCATCAAAATTATGGATAAAAAGGTTTCTCATTTACTTAAAAATTGTTCTTTAGATAGGTCTTATAATACCATTTTTTAGAAATAGATATTATAAAATTATTAGTAAATTATTTATATCTTAAGAAGAAGAAATGAGAATGATTTTAGGGGGTCCTGAAAAATCCAAAATTAAATCATGTTTCTGACATTATAAGGGGAAGTTATAACTAATTATTTGTTGGAAGGTTTTTTATAGGTACTTTTTTGGTCATTATTTTTGTTGAAACACATCACTTGCACTGAACTAAATTTGTACTAAAAACTTTATCTCAAGTGAATCTTCAATATAAATTTAACTTTTTATTGAGTACATAACATAAGGTAAGCTTATAATAAGAAATATGTCATAAGATACGATATTTCTCAGTTTTTTGTAAACTCTATGGTAGTCCTACATAAAAATATTGATAAATGTATTAAGAAAACAATATTTAAACACGGGAGTGAGCTCAGAGTCTTACATTGAAATACTTTGGATTTAAAAAATTAATTAATTTAAATATTATTACATTATTGTGCTAGGGTGTATTTTGTGATATAAAAAGGGTTCATTGATGCTCAGGGAAACAACGATTTTGTCTCGCAATAATAATGTACATAGCCATTTTACTACCCAACAATATTACCAGAACCGTTTTGTCCACAGCCCTTATACCAAAATCATTTTACCGGAGACTTTCTTATACAATTCTATACATTTATTCTCTTTTGAATATGACGTCCACTCTTGAAAGTATTATTATTTTTTAGCACATTGTTACCTTTATTGTATCATGCAACCTGGCATCCGAAAATAAATAAAAGGTCCAATATAGTTTGTAGTTTTTTCCCCAACAATGGAATTATTATTCAATAATTGTTGAAAAATGTTTACAGCTTAAAATTACCAAAATTTTATTCAACCAATCAACGTTCAGAACACTATATATTTTTGTGGTATGTAGTTAACGCCGTGTTATATCAAGTATCTACACGCAAAAAGGACTCACGATCCGGATAGCATACATACATGTATAAATATATACCCAGACATACTTTGCTTTATTTATATAGATAGATAAATTGAAAAGTAATCCAATAGTTGTTGCTAAAGGAATCTTCAGGGAATAAGTGGATACACAGTAGAAGAAAAACAGGTTTTTTCATTCTTGTTGCTGATTGCCTTAAAATTGTCAGCTACCATAATATCTTGGATAGGTTTTATTTACTATTTTGTTGGCTTAATTTAATCATTTTTTTATAATTAGCCAATAATTGCCATATATTTTTCATCATATCAAATGTGTACTGCTGAGTATTTTAAAAATGGATCAGTTAAAGATATATAGTATCCAGGCTTCTCGTTCATGAAAATGTTTACCTTTCCGAAAAACATCAATAGAAAGAAGTTGTAGCTCAATGGCATCAAACAGTCTAATTAGATTCCAACCAAGGACTCGAGAGTTTATCAAACAACATAATCAACATTTTTTACTTTGTGGGGGATGTAATTGACATTTTAGTATTAAAACATTAGTAAATATAAAAAAACCAAAGCTCTCGTTAATCTTAAAATGTTTAATTTGAGAATCTATCTCATGAATTCAAACGTTCATTTGACAAGAGGAATTCACCTATTCGTCTCTTTGCATATGTCTTCCTATTTCTTCGAAAAGAGTTCCTAGATGAGTTTCGACTGGTTCTCATCCTCTTTTAGATGGTAAGGTCAAATGAGTTCAGTCCTCGGAATCTGTCACTTTTGTGATTAAGGAATGACTCACCAAGATAACGAAGAGCTCACATCATTTTATATCAATATTTTTTAAAGAGAATATCACTGGATATAGTTCATTCATGAACTACTCCTTGACACTTAGTAATGGATGATTAACTTAAATAGAGTTATTTGCATCACAGTAATTTTGAAGAGCTTTGAGGAAAGTGACCATGAAAATCTCATGAAAGTCAAAATAACTTTTTTAAGGAATTTGTACTTTCTAGCTCATTTTTAAAAGCAACGACAGCAGAAGAATATCTATCAAGATTTACTCTTCATTCAGTTTATAGAAATCCAAATAGTATGCTTATTAGAGCCCTCTGATCCCTTGTGAAATGGAAGGAAATGTCGACGTTTTAATAACCTTTCGTTAATTTTAAAATATTTTTGAGTTAAATACTCTTGACTCATGCTTTGTATCAAGTTGACTATTATATTTTTCTTTATGGAATGTGGATATTTAATAATTATATGATGATGGTCCTTTTAAATACATTTTTTGAACATCGAAATTTGTTTCAACTTATTGATGTAGCCTATATTTTTTTTTTTTCATGCAATCTGAATTGCAGTTATTTATTTTATAATCCATGGATTCTGGCTAATTTCAAATTTATTCAACCCCTTGTTTGAATATTATAATATTTGCAAAGCTTAGGGAGAATGATATCAATGTTATTTTTTTATTTCCACACTATGTATCCAATTTCATAATTTAGGAAGATGAAATTTTTGCTGAGAGTAAAAGAGTATTCGTAAAAATAAGAATTTAAATGATAAAAATCTTTAAATAATCATCAATATTATTTCCCTTTAAAATACAACATATTGTACATATATTCCTGAAAATCGTTCACTCTCCATGTCTATAATAATTTATAGTGCACCCTGAATGCGTAGATGAGAAGCTTATTTCTTATCCTTATATTTATGTAGTTGTTGCTAATTTTTTGTCGGCCTGCTCCTTTCCTTAGTCCTTTAAGTGTTGCTAACCCATAACATTTTAGGTAGTAAGTATGTAGTTTCGTTCGAAAATAAATTACATCCTTCCAAAGAAATATCATTTATTAAATTATATTGGTCAATCTCGACCCCTATACGTAGTTAAACACTAAACATCCTTTTAAAGAACAACTAATCAAACATTCAAGGGAAGAATGAGGAATAAGTGATGTTTATGTTTTCATTGTAAGCGTATTAATCAAACCTTGGGTCAATGCATCTCAGGCATCTAATGCTCCTTTGAACCACCTCAGTATTATAAAAATGTTAGTCATCTTCACTTTCGTCATTTATAAATTCATTAGTTTGCGCTCAAAAGTATAAGTTTCAGAGATTAATTAATAAAATTGCATGATTAAGAACAAAAATGTATCCGAATGATATACTTTTTTGTAGGGTGCCATCTTCGAATAGGATAACCTAGATTTTTATTGCTGTATTTATGTGTTAAAATTGAATTATAAGGGTCACTTTCTGTGAAAAGGTCATAAAAAGTTCACTAAGGTCATGATAATAAAAAATTTATTTTTTTCGGATATTTAATGTAAATTAAAGTAATATCAAATTTTTCGTCTAATATGCTAAAGAAATTTAAAAAAAGGGTAATGACCTAAATTTCAATCAACTTAAATTGACGTTTGTTTGAACATGTACACATTATTTTTTTTGAAAGAATTATAAAATACGTTACAAAAAACGGCATTCTACAGTGTAGCCTTGGAAAAGTGTCAACACCCGATTAGAAAAGCACCTTTGACGGAACCAAAATAAACCAAATCATACTCAAGCAATCGAATGAGGACTAACTCACGTAGCCAGATACACTGCAAGAGATGGCTATATTTTGCAAATGATAATGTCCAGGAAAAGGATGTAACAGTTTAGCACAATACGATAATTAAATTTTTAGCTTGGAATAATTGAAATATATTTTAAATTTATTATTATTTTTTTTAAAAGTATAAATGTCATCACTGTAATTTTTTTTATGTAAATTAAGACTTATATGGTATTAAATAATTTAAAATACAATAAATGCTTGTAAATATCGATAGCAACGCTGCAAACTATATGAGCATAATATAAGCTGAATTTTTGAAGGGGAATATGTTTCAACGATATGAACATTATATATACATACATATATGATATACATTCTTATTATAATATAAAAATATGTATAAAAAAAGTAATCACAATACCGTAGGGAAAATGAATCTCAAATTGCCTTCAAATCGATTAACTTATTTTTATAACTGTACAAACAAAACCTGAAGAGTGCAGCTTGCTACTGATAAAAATATTTTTTCACTGCATCCTAAAATACATACCTAACTCTGTTGGGTTTTGGTCTGAGCATCTTAAATTGGACAAAGACCGTAAGGATTTTTAGTGGACATAACTAATTCGGCTCTTTACAGAAGTTCGATCTGTAAGACCGATCCAAACTTACTTTTTCTTTGGAACCAAAGAAAAATTAGGTCTACATGGGTTCCAAAGAAAAAGTAAGTTTGGATCGGTCTTACAAAAACATCGGCCTTATTTAAATTATGTCTAGACCGTTGCTATAAATAAATTGTCGGTGGCAACATGTGTATTTCAAAATAGTGAACATTAATGTCATCTTCTTGTGTCTATAATTATTATATATATGAAATAGGTGTTAGTGCAATTTTCTTCATATCCTTTCATTTCTTATTTTGATTGCTTATTTTATTTAAGATATGGTGGTGAATATAGTATAAAATGCAACATATTCATGGGGATGCTTTTAAATATGTAAGGTATCAATTATTTGGTGCTCCAAAGTGATTCATCTCAGATTATGTATCACCAGAGCAGTGATGATAGGATCAAGTAGGGCGTAATAAATAAAGTCTCGATATTTTTTTAATAATTATATGGATTATCTTTGATTCCTTCACTTCCGATCTTTTTTGGATTGTGGACATAACCAACCATTTGCAAAAAAGACCTAAAATAATTATTATTTTCTACAAATTCCTATTTATATTACTAATTTAACTAAGTGGTTTCTGGAGAGTATCAAGATAACAAGGCAAATCCACAAAAGCCCTATTTCCAAAAAAAAACAAAACGTCAATCTTAAGAGAAACTTTATACTTGGTCTGGCTGATTTAATTCAAGTTTTTTGTATACTAAAAATAAAGAAAAATAAAATTTATCAAATTATTTTATTAAGGTTTTTTTTTTTTTACTTGATAATGATTTGGCTCGAATCAGTTAAAAAGTTGAGGTTACAGCAAAGTTTCCTCTTTAGTCATTATAAAACCATAAAACAGCATTTTTGCAGGCAAGCTGAACCCCAACATTTATCATTGTTATTAAAGCCATAAAACACGCATATGACTATTAAAACTTTCAACCTTTAAAAGTTTGGCCTTTAAAGCCTATTTAAAAAAAAGTTTTTAAGGTATAGCTACAATTCATTGCTATATTTCGAAATAAAAGAACTATATAGATGAAAATTAAAGTAAATATTGATATAAACATTCACCATTTGAAAAATGAATTATGTAATACTTTCTCTTGGTTACAATTAATAAATAAAAATTATGATTAAATACTTTTTTCTTAATTACAATCAAGATAAAGTAATAAATAATTTATTTTTCAAATGCTGAATGCATGGATCAATTTCTTATTTACTTTGATTTTCATATATATAGTTTTTTATGTCAAAGTATGATACTGAATCATAGGTAAACCCTTCAAACTTGATTTTTTTTAAAGGCCAAACCTTTAGAAGTTGAAAGTTTTAATGGTCAATCTCGTATTTTCGCCTTAAATAACAATGGTTGGTTTCAGAGTGCAGGCATTCCAAGATGAATACACTCTTTAACTTTTTTTTTTTTTTTTTTTTTTTTGGAGGGAAGGAGGGAACTTTGCTTTTAGAATTTGTTAGAAAAATTTCAAAAATTAAAATTTTTTAATGCCCATTTCCTCATGAAAATTTTTCTTCCAAACGATGAAATTTTTCAGTACAAAAAAAAAATCCTTCATTTTGAGAGGAGGGCTACAGCAACTCCAGTCCACCACTATGTGCTCACCACTGGCAGGACCCTCACCTTCAGAGCACAAATAGGTATATATATATTGAGGGAAAACCTAAAACAAAAGTTTTTATCTTAAATTTTAATACTATCTATATTAAAAATGCTGTGGAGGACACATTTAGACGACGTGGGTAGCTAAAGTTCATCTCCTCATATTAAAAAACAAAAGGGAAGTACATATTTGGTACGTCAACATAAAAAAAATCTTGAACAAAAATCAAAAAAAGAAAAATTTCCAATATATTTTTATACATCATGGACACAGACAGCCTAATATTTCATAGACATATATGACTCCATTATAGACTTGGTATTCAAATTTGTAGGTCAAAAATCAGAACATTTAAAACCCCTTTTCACTCCTATATATCTTTCTTCTTCTTTTTTTTTTGTACCATTTTTATGCCCAACTTTTGAAACAAAAGTTGATAATTAAACAATTTTCTACACTTTTTGTAAAATGTGCATCCCTCCATTCTAAATAATGCCTTCAATACGGAGACAAATATATTAGGCATCGATGAAGCTCAAAGACAAGTTGTTTCACTCTCCGTGATCACAGTCTTCAGGGCATCGGCATTCGGGTGAGAAGTCTTGTTTGTCTTGCCATACAAGACATAACAAACTAGAAGACGAAGGCCAGAAGACAGCCATGTTCTCCTTGCAGAAATACTACACCTTCTAGGACGTGTGTGCCGGGGCACCGTCTTGGGTAAACACATAGTAGTCCTCGGAGAACGTACTCTTCAACCATTGTAAGACATGGTACCTGAGGAGCTTGTAGTAGACGCCCGTATTGGCTTTCTCGTTTGCCTTGAAGAAGTAGGAATTGTCTAGTCGCAACGCCGAGGACCATGACCTGAGCTGCATCTTTGGTCCTGAAGATTCTTTCACCCTGAGTTCAGCCATGAAGCGATCATTTCAGCTGTTCATAACAGTGTCCACTATAAAGATCGCCTTGTCGGAGATGGTACAGCCTATGCCGTTTTTCTTATCGCTTAAACATTTATGATCGCACATAAACAAAATTTTCGATTGTCACCGAATAAAAACATTGTAAGACTTTTAAAACTGAGGCTAGATGGTCTAGAAGAGAATTCTAATTTTTGAGTCCTCACCCTGTACATTTTTAAAGAAAAGTTCATAGACGCTTAATAACTCTGAGCAATGTAGGGTACACTTATATTGACAAGCTCTTACTTTACTGGATTTACTACCATGTCGTGGGAACATTAGTTTTTATCGTTTCCACAAATCTTTATTCCTCCATTTTTTTATTCTTTTTTAATTCACAGTTCAAAAATGAACAATTTAATAGAAAACTGAACGGAAAAAGTGTGAACGGGTCCAAGCCTGGTAAGAATAAAAATGTAATCCAGACTCCATTTTCAGAAGAATCATTCTTGCTTATTTATTTGTTGACGGGATATATATGTAAATTAAAAAGTAAATACAAATTCTTTTGCATATTTTATTTTTTTGGTTTGCAAAAATTGCATTTTAAATGTGTGTTTATTGTCATTCCCATAAATAATGGATATGCATGGTGGGGATTTTAAATTCGGAAAATTTAAGGATAGTGTATATCACAATTTATTTGCCAAAATTAACTCAGTATTTCGCTAATCTTTTTATGCTTCATGAAGAGATCCAAAATGAAGGCAATCACTCAAACCAAACACATGCAGCTTCAACCACAGCCTCTAACTTGGTACACGACTTGATGAGGAACTCCTCTTTCATGTTGGACACTGCCTAGAAAATGGAAGCTCGCAAGAATACAACAGTGTTATGTGCACATTTATTGGACACCAAGACCCCTCGCCCCACACACATAGTAGTTCAAGGGGTTCAGATCGAGTAAGGAGACCACATTTTCTTTGTATTAAAAATGTTGCTTTTCCTTAAATAAAATTGGTTTTAGTTTCCTGATATGGACAATTTGCAGCAATATAAATTCTAGCATTATACTGGATCCTTTAATATGAACTTAAGCTCTCTATTATCATTACATATGGAGTTAAGATATTTGCATTCCTAGGCAAGGAAGCACACAATAATGATTTAGGGCGTTCGTATTCAGAGGGCATCTTCAGGATTTTGTATTTCTTATTATAGTATTTTGTCAGATGAATCTGTTGAGCCCAGTTTTATAAGCGTAGATCTCCGACTTACTAGGATATTGAGTTCTGAGCTTGTTCCAGATTTAAAATCACCTCCCTGTATATCCAGAAACCCACTAAATATATGTATATTGCTGAAAGAGAAAGTGTGTATGTTTTTTCTCGTAAAAGGATTGTGAATGAGTCAAAAACGTAAATTGAATTTTCAATATCTGATGTTCAACATTGTATATTACACAATGTATATGTAAATGAACACAAATTAATAAATGGAGTACATTAAATCATCAAAGGAATAATTGAATACTTATATTATATAAATTAGTATTAAAAAATGAGAATAAATTATTCAAAATATTTTGAAGTAAAGTTATTATTCATAGAGAGCATAGCTGGGTTGCCTTATAATAAATAGTTGGTGTTTAATATATGAAACCAATAAAAAATTATTATAATGGGAAGAAAATACAGAATTTCAAGTGAACTCATTGCTATTAAAAATAGAATTATAAGATTAAAAAATTCTTTCGTACCTGAATATGTTTTTATCAGAGCAATTCAAAACTTGGCAATTAACAAACTATGAGGGATTGCAAAAAGGTCTCAAAGGATTCAAAGATGAAGTTATTATTAAAAAGTTAGTAAAAGTTATTTTTATGATTTTTTTCTGTAGTAAGAGTTATTTAATGGAGAGGCCTTTTTCTTGATAAAGAAGAAGAAGAAACTGAAATGGATGTGTTAGGAGTGAAAAGACAGGTTTTTTCATAGGCTTTCTAAAAAGAAATGAATTCAGGTTGAAATCATGAGTAAGCCCAGGTAATGAATGTATACCTGTACAATGTACCTACATGTAAGCTTCTTAATTTTGATATGCACGCGTTCATATTATAAAAATTAGAGTTTAAGTTCGGTCTGAAAATCCGAGGCTGGTTGGCCACCGGTTTTTTCTTTTTTCTTTTTTTTTTTTTAAATCTTACTTTAAATGATCAGATGAAGTTGCACTGATTAAGTATAAATAAACATAATAAAATTGTATTTACTCCATCTGAACTAGGGATTACCTTCAAAGTCTATAGACATCATGTATGTATATTCCAAGATTAGTAGAAATAAAAGATTCTGTCATAACGCTTTTCCGACTAATGTTTGACTTCCACCACACTTTTTAATAGTGATGTCAATTATTATAACTGTTACCAAGAGCACCTATATATCGTATTTCTTGAGTATTACTGTTAGAGTATCGCTGTCATACTCTATGACGTCAAAATCTATCTGGCTTGCCTAGCAGTCGGTACAGTACATCAAATTGCAAATTATGCCAAGCCCGATTTAATGATGACATAACCTTAGATTTCTATTAACCTTGACTATTCCCCCTCTAGTAGCGACTGTGAATCAAATCTACAGATTAGGTAGCCATAACTACCAGTACCATTTAATTATGACTTTACCCTCGTTATTTTCCATAATGAGGTTGCATTATGCAACGAAACGACAACTGAAACAAAAATAAAAAAGTTTTATACCTCGTGTCTATTAGTGTAAAAATGTTGGAATAACAATAAAATAGGTAGCCAGGACCTCACTGGACTTTGCCGTTTGGGCATCTTTAAAATAATGTCTTCCGTACCTATCATCCAAATTTGGATTCGTTTCGAGCTGCCATCATGATATCGTAGTACAGCAAGGGCACGACCTTCATCGTTGAGAGCTTCCAATCAATCTGTGCGACGATATCGAGGCTGTTATTGCTTGTGAAGGAGGACATATTCAATTTTTTAAAAATAGCTAAATGTATTAGTATTTAAACATATTACAAATTGGTTTAGAGTTTTCTTTTATTGTTTCCATTAAAATCACGCAAGTGTTGAGTCCCCACTCTGTACACACATTGAGTTCAAGAGAAAAATTTAGACAACGGTGTGAGAAATATCGATCCAAAACGGTCTAGAAAATATCAATTTCGGACTGAGTCTCAACACTAATAAGCATATTCGTTTAGCTCTATGAAGAGATTAAATCTCGATTATTTCTTTTTACTAGGTATGAACGTACAAAAAAAAGTTCATTGATCCACAATTTATATTTGCAATTTCTAAGGCTTTATCATAAGGAAAATTGATAGAAGCAAATAGAATAATCCTTTTAAAATTACGGTTTTTTTTTAAATTATTTCATTCAACTTATTAAATATTTTTATTACTTTAAGGGTATATTTTATCGAAACCTTGAGATCAACTGTATCAATTAATTATATACCCTACCATGCTCCATTTTTAAAGCAACGCATATCTAGAGTAAATTAGTATTATGAGGGGAAGCCGGTTTTCTTTTATTGATGGGGTTTTGTGATAATGACGTACCTTGAAGTTTCTTGAAGATTGCACTACGAATAGAGCTTTAGTTTATCGAATTATAAGGCGCTAGTTAATTACTGGAAATGATAATAAAAGTTGACCTTAGGGATAAATCAATGGCTCCTAGTGGAAAAAAAAATATTTAATGAGAAAAGGTTTGTCAAATCAAAATGTCTTCTCAACGTCATCAAAGCCAGTGATGTTGTTTTCTAAAAAGAAGTTATTCATGATTAACTAAGTCTCTCACAGCTAGACAGACGGGCACTTAAAGACTTCGAAGAAGCCTGTTGAGGTACTTGACAAAATTAAATTCATTTTAAAAACCAACCACGCTGCTTCAATCATGGTTTTTCGAGGGATTTCCCATAGTAGACATTTCAACAGCAAGTTTTCTTTTCCATTCTATTTTGGCCATGTTGTCAATAGAAGATATATTTCAATAACATACCCTGCTTCCACTTATTTAACTATTTTTCTGAAAATATGTGTTGCTTGAAATATGGAACATGAGGTATTATCAACTATTAAAAAGCCCTAAATGAGGTCAACTACAGAAGTAGAAAAAAAATTGTAAAGGGATACAGAATGAATATAAATAACAAGAAAAGCAAGGAACATTTATTTAGGTTATTGACCAAACATTAACTGTATATATTTTTATTTTTTTTGTATTTGCTAAATAGCAGGAATTGATTCTTCTTTAAAATTCAGAAGCTTATTGAGGAATGGTTGACGTTGAAAAATGGATGCTTGAATGGTCAGCAAACCAATGATTAGACAAAGACCAAGCCAATTTAATTTCATATCCGATAGTGAAGTAGAATTGGTGCATATAAATAGGGTATAATGCTATAATGGATAGATTGTATAAGTTTTCCCGCACGCCATACTTTCTCTTTCTATCTCAAAATTGGAGAAAGCGATAGTGGATAGTTGAAGTCATTGAAATCAAATGATAACAATCTTTTAATAATAAGTAGATACTTTTTTTGAAAAGCGAAGAGTATATAATTGGTTTAGAAAGAGATGGATCTCAAAATTTTTCAGAATATTTTGACAATTAGCACTTTGGAGTCGATCCGTGGACTATGAGGCGAGGCCGGAGGAGACACATTTCATTATTTAAAGCACAACGACTTCTTCTTGTATGTACCATGAGCCATTACATTGTCATTGCAGGATGAATGTAATATATACATGGAGAATAAGTTCTGTCATCAAATCCATTCCCTCATGAAACAGAAAATTACTATAAACATACATAAATAGAAAAATATAAAGTACAAACTCCAATGATTGTCTAATCCTACGAAAAAACTTATTCGAGCAATTGTGATCGATTGAGTTGAGGTCCGTCTTCTTCTATTCCAATAATTTACGAAGTGTTCCTTTTTATTAAAAGGTTGCAATAATTGAATTTCAACTATCCCCCGTCGCTCTTCCCTACTTCGAGATAGAAAAATAAATGATGACGTTCGGGCAAAATTATACAATATACCCGTTATAATGAGCGTTTAAATTAGTGACAATCCTGTAGGTGAGAACTTGACACAATAGCAGTTTGAAGATAAATTTTTATAATTGTAATCTCCAAATGAAACGGGAAAAAGCAAGATGAAACCGATAATAAACAGTAGTGTTGTTCGGTATAGCAGTACTATATATAGATTGAGATCCTAAGTGTGTAATCTACAACATCTTAAGCATGAATTTTGCCTATTTTAATGCAACAAATCATTGTTATCTCGACTTCTCAGACTGAAAACATGGTACATAATTACATTTATTTCATTTCAAATTTATTTTGATAATTTATTATGAGAATAAGTTCAACTTTTATTTCCTGACATTTATTTATTAAATTATATTTAGATATGAATGCTACGAATCTTCTTTAATTCGAATAAATCATGATTACATTGATCACTCGATGTAGAGTAATTCACCTATAAAGTGATATATTATAATAAACTTAAAATTTATTTTTCATTTCTATAATTATTATTTTTATTTGAAAATCTTATCATGGATCAATTACTCAACATCATTGATCACATTTAATATAAATATTGATACCTAATAGTAAATCAGTAGACAGATTTTAACTTCATTATTTGAGTTTTTCTTTTTTTAAGATTGAACAGATGTTTCTCTTATTTTTTCCTTTTGTGCAACTACAAAGTTTTTCATCATAATATTGAAAAGTTTATTGGATATTAAGGGAAAGAAAGAAAAAAAAGCAATGTCCTGATTTACAGGACGTTGAAAAAAATTGTCAAGATGTAGGCCAAGACATAATAACAGAGTCTAGAGATTTACATTTTTGCGTTGAGGTTATGGAGAACTTACTACTATTTTAAATACATAAATTTTTTCAAAAATATATCATTCTGAAGCTACAAATCAAACATGCAAGATATATAAGATCTGTTGGAGCTACTAGTCCTCCTCTTGAGATAAATGTAAGAATATCACTCTTTTGGCTCATTAATTCATCACTTAAATCAGTCACCACACTAGTTACATCTATTTCAAGCTTCTTATGATTTACTAAAACCAATAACATACAATTTGGACATCTTAGTTGTTTAGTTATTGATCTAGCAATATATCCTAAAACGTAGTATATTACTCCCTGTTGTTTCTTGAGGGATTCAAGGGATATTTTTATTTCTTGAAGAATTTGTAATAACAAATTAAGATTTTATTGAAGCGTTTCACTATTACATTCTGATAGCAATTCTTTAACTTCACTAATTGACAACTTATTTATCTTTGAACATCTAGCATTCGATGGGATGCATAAATACATTTAACCCTGTACTCCCTAAATTAAATTTTAACTGAAAATATATATTTTTTTAATTATTTAACCATAATATTAGGATGTGTATAGTTAATATTTACATCAATAAAAGTAAAAATTGTCAGTTGGTACCGAAAATTTGACTAAAAAGCTCAATCGATAAAAACTGTTGTATTTATCTTAATCTCAACTTATAATGTATTTTAGTGGCATACATGTATACCTTCATAAACGTACATGATTGTTTACAACTACTTAGCGTACCAGGAATTTCTTCCATCCAGTAAAATGCAACGGATGTCAAGGAGAACTAAAATGCATGTAAATAGTCACCAAATTTTTTGTTTTGACTGAAAAGTGGTGCGTTTTTCGAAAATAACACTAACTTCAAACGTAAAAAGAACCTTTTCTCTACCTGCTTCGTACTGTTGCTCAGCTTTACTTTTTTATTTATTCTTGGATATGTGCTTTTTTATAGTATGTCGAATTAGCCACACAGGTTTAACATTTACTATTTTCCAAAATTGTTTTATAAATTTCATAAACTCAACTGTTTCTCTCCATTCATTTTCTGCTGTAGAACAATGTAGCAGACCATGTAAATTAGAATCGCAAAAAAACGAATCCGCCAGTACAACATTTGACCTCTCTATAGGCGTAGGTTCAAAAAAAAAAAAAAAAAAAAATCCGCACAGTTTATGAGCATATTTAACCTGACTTTTCATTTCCAATCCCCAAAGAGATCTGACGGGGCTTAATGAAGTTGAAACATCGAATTTGTTGAAAATTGCAAAAATGAATAATTTTCTGTTTAAGAAGTTAAAGAAAATATTTTGGAATGAAGAATTCCTTCCATGAGCCGCCACAGAGTTTATTGCAAAAAAAATTACATTCGAGGAATGTGCACCTGATATCGTAACAGCAACATCAAACCCAATTTTGATCACTAGTTCCATAACTTTCATGAACCAAGCTTTTATTAATGAAGATGATATTTTTACTATAGGAACCATTGCTACGACATCTTGATATTTTCCAGCAATTGAATTGATCGCGAAGCATAAAATAATCCTGGATAGTCTATTTTCCTTTTAACAGAGTAGACTTTGCCCAATACATTTTTAAAAACCTTATCCTGGTTAGTTAATTTTTCATCCCTTGTTTTTAAATAATTGAATATTCCTTTTGATATCCTACTTGATACCTGCACAACAGAGAACAGTTGTTTTAAATATGATATATTTGGCAGACATCGCATTTTTAAAAGTTCTTTATAGCAAGGAGTTGAAATGTTTGGCCAGATAAAAGCTGTCGCCAATTTTTTGGTGGAATATCTTCACTGGTAAGAGGGTTTAGTTGCCAGCTTCTACTGCTAGGAAATAAATTATATTTTTTCATCGGAAATTAATTCAAGCTAGATAGGAATTGGAAGGATTGAAGCTGTTTATTCAAATAATTGTATCTTGTTGGGTAACATCCTAATAAATAGTCTTTAAAAAAACAAGTAAATTTAAAACTTTGGTAATTATATTTATTCGCTCTGCAACCACAAAATGAATTACTTCACTCATTAAAATCTTATTGGTAGCATTCCACATTTGAAATTTTAAGTCTCTTTGAATTATTACGCTAAATCCAATAACGAGACAACCTAAAATGAATTAACACTAGTTACCAAACATTAATTAAATAAAAATATTGTTAATATATTAAAATAATAACTAATTAACTTCTCAAAAAGGGAGTTATCCTTTCACTGATTGTGTGTGTTGTGCAAAATACCTTATTCTGATTTTTTTAGGTCCAGAAATTGAACTTCAGCTTGCATCCAATCTAATCATATTTTATAGGTACATAATTGATAGCTACCTAATTATTGTTTGAGCTCCGACAAATTTGAAATATCATCTTCTCTCAAAGGCTTTTGTGCCCTTTATTCCATTTCATCACTTTTAAACTTACGCCTCACCTCAGCAATTGACCTTATTTAATTATCACTTTTGTTTTTAATTCTTAAGATGGTAAAACACTTTTTCTTAAAATACGTCTTTTTAGTTCTCCATTCGTGCATCTAGTTTCTGTTTCAAAGCCTTCATGCCTAAAATAAAGAGAGCAAGCAACTTTTTTTTAGAGATATGAACGAATTTACAATCTATATAACCAATAATAATTGTAAATAAACCCACATCAGATAATACTAAAATAAATATAATGTATTTTTACCAGGTATCTAATTTATTGTTATAGCTGATTTCCTTTTCTTAAGAATGTCCATGTTTATGTTGGAAATTTATGCAAAGACATTCTTACCATTGAGCTTGTGTTCAGATTCTGTACCAGTGTGGTAACAAGGAACCACAAGAGTTAAAGGCATATCTCACTTTGTGAGATCATTGTATAGAAAGATTAAAACATGTATGTATATAACATTAGAATGAACCTTTGTATAGAATGTGTTTACATCAATATCAATAGAACCGTCTATCAATAGAAATATCGTAAGGTGGTAACTAAACATGGCGCAGTAGGAAATTACAGTACATTATCCACGAATTAAATCAAATGTAACTCGTCAAATTACAGCTCTCAGGAACTTTATGGGAGGAGTGGAGTCCTTGACATTGGAGGAAAAACTGAGGATATGATGAAGAAATTTCAATTCATCATGTCCAAAGTCGAGGAGGCCAAGACTGAGGAGATTATTCTTGAATAGGTCACTGAAACAGTAGAGAAATTAAGGCTATCACCCTAAACATCTCCAAAAATCCCATAAAACTATAAGAAAGTAATCCCCCTCCCGTTTAAGAAGTCAAAACTGCAAAAAAATAATAACTGTTTGAAGCCAGAGAAAATCACGAAAGACTTTACACTGGCAGAAATTCAGATTATGCCAGACAAGTTACGGTCTCACTATTCCACAAAAAAAGATGGAACAAATGAGCAAAGCAGAGCAACAGGGATATTGAAAAAGTTGTATAGATTTAAAATTAAAAAGTATATCATCATTCACCACAACTCCAAACTCTCCAATAATGGAGGATAATTAGATGAAATATACAAAAAGTTTCTTCAAGCAATTCCCCTCCTAACACGAAGGTATGGCTTCTTTCAATGTCATCAAAAGCAGGGAATCCGTGTCTTCCTGCCTCATGGAGGTCAACAGGTAAACATATATATTGTCGTCGTGGACTGCTATTCAGTATGGCCCCTCATAAGTCAGTTACGATAGACTTCAACTAAGTTAGTCACTGATATCATGTTGACGTGGTTTGAAGATTGAAGGCTTCTAAAGCATATTCGAACGAAAGAGTGGACCACAACTCCGGACAGGAAATTCTGGGACTTCTGTAAAAGTTATTCATTAAATATGAGCTTGCATCCCCATACTTATCCAAATCCAATGGATATGTGCTGCCGTCATTTCTATGAAGAAGATCCTCCAAAAATCTAATAATCACTTCGTTCATCACTCCTGGAATGGGGAAATACACGCAGATCTGACGGACTCAGTATCGATATTTGGCTACTCACAAAGAACTCAGGTCCCAACATTGTCCATTGTCTACACTCGCCTGTCACCTTCCGATTTTGAGGGGGCGAGGAGAAGAAGAGAGGAAAGGACCTCTCAACCAAAAAACATTACGATCGCACCTCTACAAATTGAAACCCTTTCATTCTTGAAGATCACGTTAGGATCCAAAATACAAAGACAATGATGTGGGACACACGTTGAGTAATTATTAATAGTCGGAAAATGGAAGATCCTACTTAGTTGATGCTTCCTAAAAACTTATCTACCAGATTGTCCTTAAAAACGACTTACACAATATTAGTATTACATCATTATCCATAAGTGTTGTATATTAATGTTTTGTGAAGTGTATTAATATTATGGGTTAATAATGTTAACATATTATGGTATTTGTCGTCTTGAGGGGAGATGAGAGGTCATCGAATAGAAAGATTAAAACATGTATAATATTAAATGTATCTTGTATAGAATGTATATATATCAGTATAATAGAATTGTCTATCTATGGAAAAGTCGTAAGTTGATAACTCGACACAAGTCTAGGAAGAATAATCACTTTCTATCAAAAATAATTTTTATTTATAAGTAATTGACGATAAAATAAAGTACTAATATATTCTTATTTTATCAAACAGTAATAGTTATAATAGAGGGGTTGTGTGATTTATAAAGTGAATATTTATTGATATACTAGGCAATCCATGCTTTGGCTATCATTTTTTTATCCATCAATTGTAACAACTCGATGCTGATTCCAATGAAAACTATAATCTTGAAAAGTTTTTTCTGCCTCCATGAAAATGTATTTTCCAGTGGTTGTTCCATTCATGCTGCAAATGAATACCAACTCTTGCAAAGTCTGAAAATCCAAATTGACACCACGAATGAACAAGACAAGTTGTGACATACTCGAACGATCAGTATACATATCCAGCTCCAGAGAATACAACAAAATTTCCGACCTTCTTCGCATATATTTGTAGCACCATGTTCTCTTCACAACTGAACTTGCTGAAAGGCTGGTACTTTCGTACAAACCATCTTTCTCAGGACATCAGTCATTTGTTGCTTCAATAAAACAGTCAAACATGAAATTGCCATAAGTATATCATTTTCCTTATTATGTCATCGTATACACTATTTAGTAGTTCGTGTAAGAGTGATTCAATCATTTTGAGCAAAAAATTTCGTACAAAAGTTTCTTTGGGTTTCTATACCTCATTTCATGGACTCATATTGGGTAGTATTTTAATATTATGAAATATATATGTTATGGGTAATGTGGAAAATCTAGCGTTTTGCAATATGCTCATTAGAGCGGACAATTTGCCAAATGCTCGGACAATCTATAAAATTTACAATAGTGGTCATTGGCAATTTAAACTTCATTCACATTGTAAGGTGAAATGATTGTGGGTAATTTGATTATTAAACAATTCATTGCATGCAATTTTGATCATTATGGATTTGATTAAGATACCATTTCATTGTAAGCAGTTTGATAATCTAGTGGAGGGATGTCCAACCTGTGGATCGTGGGTCACTATGTGGCCTGTTTAATGTTTAAGCGTGACCCACTTCTCATTCTCACTTCAAATAGTATTTTTTTGCAATATTGTTTCAATATCATCAAAACGCGTAGAACTCTCATAATACATACAAAGAATTAAAAATATTTGAGGGTATCATGTATTTCTAAGGTTCTAACAGGGTTGCCAATTTAGCTTTTTTAAGCAATTTGGCCTATTTTTATATTTGTTCTAAAATTGAAAGAAACTGTATTTAATAGTTTTGTATTATTTAGTCATTTTTCAAGAAATTTAACTTAATAGGTTCTGGGGTACGTTAAAATGTTACAAGCAGGAATGTAGCCCATTATATTAAAAGGATAGATAATCCTTGAACTAGTAATTTTTATTGAAACTTAAATTGTGTTAAGATAATCAAACTATAGTATGATAAGAAATTGTCACAAGAGACTTCATTTTATTTTGCAAAATATAAAACGGCCAAAAGGTTTTGCAGGTGGATCAAAACCTATCGCCACCACGATTCTGATTATTAATGGACACTTCGAATATTTCATACTACACCCTGCCCCCACGGGTTACACTATTTAACTGTTTGTCCACAAGGGGGCCATAAGCTGTCGCTGCCGCTATTCTGAGTACCAAGGAACCCTTAAAATATTCTATGATACACCCGGCCCACGGGCTGTGCATGTAAACCCCTAGTCCAAAAGGTGTATAATTACCCTTTCCAACCATTTGCCTCTGCATTAAAGATCCCTTATACTATCCTATAAGACACTTTACCTACGGGTTGTGCGAAAGAAACACAGGTTCAAGAGATGGATCATTACCCACCACTACCGCTTCCTTGAGCATCAAGGACCCCTTTCAATATCCTATAATTGATACCCCAGCCCATGGGCTGTGCAAGTGAACTGCTGGTAGAAAAGGTGGATCATTGGCCAACACCTCCACTTTATTGAGCATGAAGGACCCTTTCTAATAGTCTATAATAGACCCTGGCCCACGAGTTATCCAAGTAAACTTGTACATGGAAATCCCCATAACTCAAAATCAACAAAAGTTGATGGATAGTGGTTTGTTGAGTATGCCCTTAACCACACATTTCACTCTGGAATTGGGCGAACTTCATACCAAGCAATGTATCACCATCCGATAAAGGTCAGACTTGAAGGCTTACATTTATCCAAAGAGTGTGATATAACCACAGAGAAGCATCTATTAGAAATGTGTGGAAATATAGGACATGAAAGGCCTAAAGTGGAGTTGATCACAAAAAATGGGTATTCTGTCAACAATCTGTATGCGGAGAACAAAATTTTTACATCTGCGGCCTTAAATGCTACGCTTTGGAACCTTCCAGCGTTGCCAAGGGGGGAAATGAAGATGATTGGATATATCTAAAGTTCTCACATTGACAATCTGCTCAGGACAGCCAAGTGCAACAGAGAGGAGCTAATCACAACCTTGAAGAACAAGCAAACAGGATGATGCAACTCTCCTCAAGGCAGTTTAAGGAAACTGTGGTATGATAGTGCGTCAAAGTTCAAGTTCCATGTATCGATCGTAGAAAAACACTACGTCTTGGCTGTTGTGATCCATATAACAGAGAATGGACATTATAGATTACGGACAAAAAGGATGTCTTAAAACAGCTCAATGTAAGATTGAAGTTTGAGCCTTGCAAAGAGCCATTCCTCAGTGTTGATGAAGTTCCCAAAGTGAAGGAAATTAAATTGTGACTGACTGTATCAATTCTGTCGGATGGAAATGAACAAGGCTTTAAGCAGTGCAATTGCATAGATTCAAAACAAATAAGTTCATCTTAAAATAAAAAAAGAAGATACCTCTGTATTAGCAAATGCCATAGTAGCACAACATGCTGCAAAAGTAGTTTATTTGGTGGATATGTTTATGTTTAGGATATATTAAGTGAAAATATTTAGATAAAAAGTTAGCTAAAATTAGGTGGGTTTTGAAATTATTACATTTGATGTTGAAAAGTATATTTGAATAAGTTTTTGGTTTATGTCTATTTTGAAGAAACTAATAATATTTGAAATAATGAAATATACAACCGTGTAGTTCGAAAACTATCAAATAGGATCAACAATTCTAATGTAATTTTTTTATAAAAACCTTTAATTGTTGCTGTAATCATCTTGATATACTCATATTTTATCACCTTCCTTCAAATTACTCACCTTTTCGTCTAACATTTTGGTATTAAAAAATACCTGAACCCTCCGGTAGCAAAGGAGCTGCATGACAATCAT
Source organism: Lepeophtheirus salmonis (assembly GCF_016086655.4). NCBI lineage: Eukaryota > Metazoa > Arthropoda > Copepoda > Siphonostomatoida > Caligidae > Lepeophtheirus > Lepeophtheirus salmonis. Next base: position 22,458,748 of record NC_052144.2, read on the forward strand.
AAAACATCACCAACTTACACATACCTTTACAGAGCCTACTAAGGATAATACCAAAAAAAGTTCAATCCCTTAAGTTGTGCGAATAACAAAGATTCTTTATGCTGAAGTGGTGGTGGTGGTGGCTAATGACCCACCTTTTCGACCAGTGGTTCACTTACACAACCCATGGGCTGGAATGTATTATAGGATATTGAAAGGGGTCCTTAATGCTCAAGGAAGCGGTGGCGGGGGGTAATGATCCACTTCTTGAACCTGTGGTTCTTTTACAGACCCCATGGGTGAGATGTATTATAGGATATCAAAAGGGGTCCTTGATGTTCAGGCAAGGGATGGCAGTAGGTAATGATCAATAATTAGAAGGTGAGAAGGCAGGAAAGGAGTCACGAATACATAACAATTATAAAATATTCGAAAGGACCCTTGATACTCAGAATAGTGGTGGCAATAGGTTTTAATATACCTTTTGGACCAGAGGTTCAATTGCACAATCTGTAGGCTGGGGTGTATCATAGGATATTAGAAGGGGTCATTAATACTCAGGATATTGGCGGCGATAGGTTTTGAACACTCTTGTGGACAAGCGGTTCACTTGTGTAACCAGTTCGCCAGGGTGTATTATATATATTAGAAGGGTTCATTGATACTCAGAATAATGGTGGCGATAAGCTTTGATTCCCTTGGAAACCAGCTGTTAACCCGCACAACCTGTTGGACGAGGTATATTTTGCAAAATGTAATAGAGCCTCTCGTGATAATTTCTTATCATACAATAGTTTGATTCTATGACTACAATATAAATTTCAATGAAAATAAACTAGAGTATCAAATTGCTTGTAATAAAATTGTATCATAATCAAATCCTTGATGATCAAATTGCTTAGCAATGAATTCTTTAATAATCAAATTATCCACAATAATTTTAGATGATAATGGAAACCCAGTTAAAATGACCATTGACCACTCTATTAGAAATTTTATAGATTGCTTGGGCATATTGCACATTGTCCGCTCTGAAGGGCATTTTGCAGATTGCCCGTAACATATATATGTCATTTATTTTAAAAATTGTGAAGATATAATATGAAAATGATAGTCTAGCATTACTTAAAAGATAAATAACAGTTGGTTTGATTTACTTATTTGGCTAACTACTACTGTATAGGGGTTTCCATTCGAATCAAAGGGAATCAAATATCTCCATAGTTATACCTAGTACATATTGGGTGGTATTGTGGGCTAGTAAATTTTTACACTGTTAGAAAAAAAAAATCACTAGTCCTGTTGGCTAGTGGCCACAAGAGACGAACTCACAACTACTCCAACAATATATAATTCTTGTCACTCTTCCTTTTTTTATTATAAAAAGGTTGCGATAATTGAATTTAAACTTTCTGCTTTCGCGGTATCCAATTTTGAGATAGAAAGAGAAAATATAACATCGAGGCAAACTTGTAAAAAATACTCAAAATGTTGTAAGCTGTTGATTTTTCTGGTTCCCTCCTCCCTCTCATCAGAGTGCTGAAACTTGATTGGTTGAATTTGACTTTGTTTTTGTTATGCTGTGAACAATCCAACAATTATAAAAATAACAATAGAAAGAATTGGCCAACTACCCACTGTTTTTTTTATTTGTATATTTTTGGAAGAAACGTTGCGAGATACAATAAAGATACCACCCTGTACATGAACTTCAACCCTTTAGTATACAATATATTTTGCATGTATTTAACATAGTTTCTTTTAGTTTATGAACAAAATAAACTTGCGATAGAACTTCATGGCTTAAAATTTAATTAAATTTGTAAAAAAAATGTAGATGCATTTAATAGGTACATTATAAATAAGTATATATCCTATATTGTATTATCACACCCAGGTGTGCAGCAGTACCATTAATTTAATCAATTAAAACCTAATATGTTGCAAATGTATGTATTTTTTTTACTATTACATAGCATTATAATAATGATAAATGTTAGTATCACTTTGATAATTATATTAATCATACATTTGTATAGCTTTTAACCAAAGATAAGGATGTTTAGAAGGAACAAACTAAATATAAGGATTAGAAAAGAAAAAGATCGGACTCCACCCCCCTCGCCCCAAAAACCGTTGAATTTACAGTTTTTTTCATCCCATAACTACATAGACAAAACTTGCATCAATGTTTAGTAATATCTCAAGGCACTATAAAAACCAAGACTGACGACAAATTTCTGTTCTGGAAATTAAGTCGACCCCCCAAACGGTACTTCCCACTCCTTTGAATCAAAACAATATGTTGATAATGCTGTATCAGGCATTATAACAATCACAATCTTACCATATTTTCACCAAATAACTAAAGAGTCTCACAAGTTATAATGGAATCAAAAGCAATGATGAAGTGCTTAGAATAACATAAATAATAGTCTTATAAATGAATTCAGTGTCATAGATATCAGTTGTTTGTTTTTATATTTTCGTAGGACATCAATAACCAAAGATGTTCAAAATGCCATCCAATTTTAAACTATTATGTTTATTAATGTTTTATTCTAGACACAAATTTTCTATTATTCATTTTACAAATGTGCACATATTTTAATTATTTTTAATGTGTGTATGTTTGAATAAATAAAGACCTCATTGAAGAAAAAAAATAATAGATAAAAATAATTGAGGTGAAGAAAATATAGGATGATGTAGATGATTTGGATGCAATGTTGTTAAATAGATTTTTTTAAGACCAACTCTATCAATTTGATTTTTAGAAAAATTCAAAAAAAAAAAAATCGTCAGATTTACTTTATTTAACAACATTGCATCCAAATCATCTACGTCATCTTATATTTTTTTCACCTCAATTATTTTTATCTATTTATGAACATAGGTAGGTGCAAGTATAGTATGTATTATATCTTAATATTTGGCTTCTTATATTGATTGTACTATGTAAGTTTTATTGATGATAACCTCGACGAAAATTGTAACGGCCTCATTCATCAGTTTTTAAGTTGTGCGTACAAATTTCCCTATAACAAGTTTGATTTGCCATAAATATACCAGTATTGTTCTGGATTTATTGATTGCAGTCACTGTTTTCATTCATATCATTGAAACTGAATTGTAATCAATAGTTTTCGACCATCAGATTTAATACATAAAATTTTTTAGTTTTTGTTTAAAACAATAAAATTTTGAATAGGTATTGTTGATTAAATCTTATAGTGTCTTTAATATTTTTGATTCTAAGCCTGTGATTGATGTACATGTTGTAAATAAAAATTATGTAAACATATGTCGCAATGGATGTAAGAAGAGCCATCATAGGTAATTTAATCCACGCTGCGAGTCTTTCGGATCAGAAATCGTCAGCTGATGGGGACAAACTTAAGGTCAACTCAACGATGAAGATGTCCAGAGTACGCCAAAAAGAAGGAGGTGCATCGGTCTACTGTGGGTAAGGCCATCCAAAAGGCTGGAGAAAGGTCGCTTGGAAGAACTGAGAGGCCACTCCTTACCCAACATCAAAAAGAACTCTGTCTGCAGCAATATCAACAACTCTTGAATGATATGAAGTACAACTGCAACCAAGAATTTTTTTTCTCTGATCAAAAGCAAAATGACAACATCATCAGGACAGTTACGAAGACCAAACATCCGGGCTGATGTTGGGGGTTGAGTCATCAACTGGAGAAAAAATGCTTCCAATTTGGTTTCCTAATGGATACATGTTACCCACAGCCGACTACTAGATGGCGAGGGAAATGTGGTCTCATAGATCACCAAGACGTATTTAAAAAACTATAAGGACCTTTACGGTGTGACCCCGTCTACAACAAGGAAAAGGATCGGGAGGTATGCCTTGGCAAGGCTGACAACAGCATCAGGACAGTCACCAAGACCAAACATCTGACCTCTGTGTTAATGTTGGGGGTTGTAGCATTAATAATTTGATTTCTTGTCGGATACCGGTTACCTGCGGCTGAATACGATGGTGTTGAAAAAAATGTGGTATCATAGATTACCAAGACCATGAAGAAGTCCAAAAAGGAAACGTACTTATTTCAACAGAGCAGGGGGTCTGACCCAATTGCTAATATTGTACAATAGGGGATGGGTTGCAACTGCTTTAAGCCAAGTTCCCTATCACTTGAGGATGGATGCAGGGGGCAGGGAATTTGGCATAAATTAGTGAATCTCCGTTTACAATCACCAACATTCTTAAAATATTTCTTAACTTCAGAGATTAGAGTGTTGGTATTTGGGCATTGATCTAGGCAGAGCGTAGCTATCCTGTTTAAACAGTGAGCAAAACAAGTTGTTTGTTTCATCATAAAATATGACGGACAGAGTTTGTTTATTATCATTGCACTCAAATAAGTGCACTCTCTTCATTTAGGACTGTCGTAGTTTTGTAGCTATCATTCATTATTTTTTTAGAACGATCCAGAACAAGCCATCGTACTTCAATACATGCTGCATTTGCGACTCACTCCCTATCCTAATCAGTGTAGATGTTTGTCACGCACAGTTCCTCAAGTAAGAGGACTTACTCATCGTGGTTTAAACATTTTTATAAGTTTTATTTAGGAGAGGGTTTATCTCGTTTTAATGTGTCAGGGAATGTGGTAATTAATTACATATTATCACATCCCACGTCTTCCTATAGCGCCCTTGCAACAAAAAAAGCGGCTTTAGTGAAGAATCAATTAAGGCCGGAGATATTATCATCAGATAAGTCAGATTCTTGTAAGTTTCATTCAATCAAGATAGGTGGAATATTAAAATGTTTCCTAATAAATGTAAAGACTCAGCGTGTCTGGATAGTTTTATCTTATGGAATGCTGGCAAAAAAGACCCTTATGTTAATAGCTTTGGCTATTAGCTAGAGTTAGTTCTTTAACTTTATTAAGTTCGAGCTATAGAATAAATAGCGTTTTTCTATTTTTCTCCCCTTTTTGGGTCTAGAAAAATTCAAGTTTAGACAATATTAGAAGTGGAATCAATTTAGCAAGTTTTCTCTGACGAGAGACACGAGAAACTGGATACAGTTTAGATATATCATTGAATATGTAAATAAGGCTAGCCATGGAATTCTAGAGTCACTAGAATTCCATGGGCTAGCATAACAATATTCTAAAGTCTGGATTCCTCAAACCAAAAACCTTGTTTAATTACTTCCTGAACTGAACTGCCATTAGCTTTTTTTAAAGCTACAGCAGCCCCTCTTTAGCTATGAACTTTAAAAGCTTCAATATGAATACCTGTCATTTGTAAGATTTCTTAACCATCTACTGGGTGTCTGAGTTGCAAAGGGATGACAATTCCTCCTCAAAGTCACAAACAATTTATCATTTAATTCTTCCTCAGATGCAATTTTAGACATTCGTACTTTTGTAACAGAATCTTTATTATCAAGAACTTCAAATCCAAATTCAAGTCTGATGGCAAAGTCGACGGATTATTTATCCTCGACTTTATAAATTAATGAAAAAAGTGCATTATTACTACATCAAACATCCTATACAAACGAGTCTTCAGCGAGATAGGACAAATAATCTCTAAACGGCAGAAATTGTTTAATTTCAACTAATTTAAGCCAGCTTGTATTACTTAATATTAATTTGGATTAAATGCAGTTCAATTTAATCTTTAAAAATTTTGCTATATTGATTCAATACAGCTTTTTTAAATATCAGTTTGAATCATTCCCAAAAATGGTAAAAAATTATTAGAGGGGGGATATCTTAGAACTGACTCAGTGAACAAATCTTTTTAGTAAAGTGATTCAGTTCACTAAAAAGAATCATAATTCCCAGAACTAGATCCAACAATATTTATTAATGAGTTCTAATACTATTTGGAGGAGCACAAGCTCCAATCACGCAACCTGTTATAGAGAAAAGTGTGATTGATGAGAAATTCCACTCGGTTTACTCATATGAACTTTGTACAATTATAAGGCAATAATATTTTATCAACATCACGTGGTTTTTTAAGCCACTTTTCCATTTTGAGATAATATTTGAAATCTTAAAAAATTGTTTTTGAGCAAAAAATGATGGATTCAATTATTCTATACTACTCAAAATCAAAGTATATCTATGTTTAAGGGTTTTCTAAAGTAAGTTTTAAAAACATTATTAAACTAATCGTATAAAATTATGAATTTGCCCTCCATTGATCTTTGAATACTAATTTAATTAATTCATAACGATGATTATGTATTTATATGCTATTTACCGAACAGAAAGGGATAGAAAAATTCATACACACTGTATCGATCACTCGTCATATCCCAATTCATGAGTTATGATAGATCAAAATAATTTAGTTTTAAGTAGTTACATTTAATTGAGCCGGGAGAAAGTAAATTTGCATGTATTTACGCATGGAATTGAATGGATTTTGAATTAGAATTAATTTTATTCAAATAATATGAAATATTACTCCATTAATGTTGCATTAATAATGTATTTAATTCATTGGGATGAACAAGACTCTTATATTTGTTGCCGAAATAGAGACAATTAGAAACATCAGTCAACCTGTATCGATTTTCTTTATCCTTATTCATGGGCTTAACAGAATCCATGAAATAAAGTAGTTTTTAGCAATAACGGACCGGACCGGAGGAAGATCTAATAAAATTGACGATTGGATTGGTGGTACAATCTTACACTTCACATTTAATTCCCATAAAATAATAATTATGGCTGATGAGTTAGCCGAGAGTCAGAAGAGTCACATGTATTTACTCACGGAGTCAGTTTTGAACACAGAGTTGCAAATTTTTAAAATATCAGCAGATTCGGGAGCCAGAATATCTACATTTTATAAATCCAACCTCAAGAAACTATTCGAATCATACTCTAGAAATTAAATTTAAATTATCAGTCCCTGAAATAATAACTAAACATAAACAGTTTATTAAAACTACACACATCTGAAAATAAATCATCCTTAATTTATAGTTTATAATAAAATTTTGTGATCTTGGCTCTAAATCAAACCATTTGAATTATGCGACTCCCAATCCATTTGACTCATTGCGCAAATACAGTTGACTCTACCGATTTTATGATTTTATGATCACATTAGTATCCAAAGATCAGTCGAAGAATTAATTACTTGAATGAAACTAACTACATAATGACCTTGTACAAAAACGAATTGAAGTTGATACTTTATTTTTGAATGACAAATTCATCTGTCTAAATAATTAGTTTAATAATATTTCGAATATTTACGTTAGAAAACTCTTTAATACAAATCTACTTTGATTTTGAATTCTATACATTCAGACAAGCTAACATTTTTTTGGGCAAGATTTTTTTTTTTTGGATTTCAAATATTATGGCAAAATGGAAAAGTTGCTTAAAATACCACGTGAGGTTTATATAAAACTTGGTCGACGACAAATATTGTATCCTTATAATTGTACAAAGTTTATATGAATTCACCACTTAGTTGAATTTTTCATCATAAATGATGTTTTCTACCACAACGGGTTGCGTGATTGGAGCTTGTACACTTCCAGATTGATACAATTCTTCCCATACTAATGATGACGTCAGAAAGCTAGTATATATTGACGTCATATTCAATGAGTAAATAATCTAAATATTAGAATATAAACATTAATATTTATATTAAATTATTTAATATCAAATGAAATGGCAAATATGGAGTGGATGTACGATGGGGCCAAGTCCGAAGTAAATAAAGAAGAGTATCTTTTAGGGAAGCCCTTGGATAAGGGATTTGAAGGTACACTAGGGCAAATTAATGCTGTTGAGTATGATTGCACCCCAGCATCTATTTTCGCCTCCTCGGCCGAGCATCAGGTAGATATCGAAAGAAAGATTGTGGAAGATCCTTTGGTTGCTCTTAAAAAGAAAGAGTTGGAAACAAGGAAAAAGCTTTTAGATAATCCTGTCAAAATGAAAGAGATCAATAAATATGTAAGTATATATGGACATTTTGCCAAAAAACATTACAGGGAACAACATTTGGACACTAATATTCAAAAATACTACATTTTATTATTAATCACTGAGGATTAATTTCAGAAAGCTACTAAAACCAAATGACTAATCTTCATTATTATAAACAATTTATTTTATCATATTGATGTCAAATTTTTTGAACAATATAAATCCTAAATTATAATTATTCAACAGATTTGTCATAAAATATAATTTATAAATATTGCTCATGTAAGGAAAATGAAGCCATACACAGACTAAGACAAGAAAATAGAAATTAAATATGAAAGCTGAAATAAATATTGACATAATTTATTTAAAAAAGGTCATAAAACGGCTTAGTCTTTCCTAAAAAAGGTCATACTAAAAATATCTTATAAATAATTTATATTTCTTTCAAAAAAAAAAGAAATAAAATTGGCCCGCTCAACGCTAAAACCGATTTTGGTCTAAGTCATTAATTATTCTCCCTAGCCATATTGGGATTTGGGCACCACAAAATTCGTTTAGTTTAGGATCACAAAATAGCTAAGGCCGGCCCAGATATTTGATTTATGTATCAAATATCCTTACCGTTAATTCATGAAGATTAAATAGTTCTTATTTTGTTTTTGGATTGATGGATAATTAATTAATTTTTAGATTGAAAAAATGAGAAAAAAGAAAAAGAAAAATAGAAGAAATGAGAGTGATGATGAGGAAGACATCAATAAGAAGCTCCTTAAAAAATTAGGTGGAATGAAATCCGGTGAATCCCCTGAGTCATCTCGTTCACCTACTCCTGAAAGACGTAGAAAATATAAAGATTCCTCAGACAATGACGATAGTGACTCACTCTATAAAAAAAGTTCTTACTCCTCAAAAGACAATCATCCTCCAAATAGAAGGAGATCTCATTCACCTCGAGAGAGAACGAAGTAGAGAAAATCCTAAAATTTATACTTGAAATTTATTTTATTTTATTTTACTTTAGAGGAAAATATAGAGCAAGAAACTATTCGTATCAAAGGAGATCTTCATCGCGTGATCGGCAAAGGTTAATAAATATTGATATAAAAATATAATGGATTATTTATTATGTATGTTTTTTCGTATCTTAGGAAAATTTCTAGATCAAAAGATTCATATCGTCGAAGGGAAAGGTAATTTTTTTTTTTTTTTTTTTTCGTCTATGCATTTTGATAATATATTATAACAATTGATTTATAAAGGAGAAGGTCAAGTTCTAAAGAAAAATCAAGGAAAAAACCGAAAAAAACGCGAGTCAAGATCTCGTTCCCCCTAAACGAAAATATAACGAACAAAACTTTATTAAACCATCTCAAGATAAGAAGAAAAGTAGTTCATCGTACTCAAGCTCAAAATCGGAAAGAGAAAAGAAGTTGAAGGAAATGATGGAGAATGCGAATTGGAGAGATGAAAAACGAAAGGAAAACGTTAAGAGATCTATTGAAGAAAATAAAAAATCTACTAAAGAATATGAAGAATATTACGATCCTGATTTTATTCGTAAGCAATTATCAAAAGCAGCAGAGTCGGGCACTGTCGAAAAACGTCTTAATGCTAATAAGCATCACATTCAAAAAGGATCAGATATCATGAATACTAATTTTGCTAGAAGATAGATATCGTTATATCAAATCAAGTTTTTATTTTGGTTTTACACTAAGTTAAAATTTACATCAATTAACTAATTACTTTATTATTTTGTTAATGAATACATGTAATTTATGTGTTGTTTTGAACATCATTCAGTTGATAAAATTTTTGTTTGGCAACAATATCATATTAAAAGAATCATATTGTATAAAATACTATCATTTTTTCCCTGAAACGGTTTTGGGTTCAAATTATAGAAGATAAAGTTAAGATGTGATTAGTTATTGAACTACTCAAACACCACCACCACTTCTTTCCATTTTTTCTCCATATTTGTGGTCACTTGTATAAACTTCTTTCTGAGCTACACGTGCAAGTCTTGAATGTGAAATCAACCCCTCTTTAATTGCAGTAATCATCTGAAAAGAAATGAAAGGTATATTTTTGTTAAGAATTATTGAAATGAATTGTCGTTTATATATATGTATTTTTTCAGATTATTTATTTGGAACTTACTAGTAAGTATTCATCGAGCTCCACCTTTCCATTTTCATTTGTATCAAGCTCTGATAAAATTGAATGAACTTGTTCACCCGTTAAATTAGCACCTTGTTTTTTCAAAGATGCTCTTATATCGTTGATTGACACATATCCCTTGGAGCCTCTGTCAAGGAGATTGAAACTTTTCGTTGCATGGTTGATATCATTTTCAGATAAATCAATACGAATTTTTTGTCTTGCATGCTTGTTAACATCTTTACCCATTTCAACTCTCAGAAAATTTAAAGAATCTTCCATTTGTTTGATCCTTTCACTTTCCGACCACATAAGTTCTTCAGCCATAATTTCAACGACTCTTGGCAAAACTTCCTCAGCTGCTTGAACATTTAAAAAGGATAGGCGTAACCTTCGTGCAATAACATCTATTGGTGTTAATGCATATTCTCTAATAGCGTATCGAACTTCGGCTTCAATATATGGAAATTCCGGATGCAATTTTTTCCCTACAATCGGCCACTTATGTCCAGTTAGCTGAGCCATTTTACCCACGCTGAATGCTCTGTCACCATACGTATTAGAAAGATGTTTGGCTACCTCTGTATCGACGCCCAAATCCTGAACTAATGCTATAAATGAAGTCGGAGTCCATGTATGACCCCCCTCTAAGAGTAACCCATCTGTTTGCGAATCTCTTTTTGGGGAAAGATGACAAGCCTCAACTGCTTTGTCCAATGTTTCTAACGCCATTGAACGATAAGTAGTCCATTTACCTCCAGCTATTGTAATTAACCCACTTTCAGATACGTGAATAACATGATTACGAACGAGACTCTGAGTGTCTTTTTTATTTGGGTCCAGAACAAGAGGACGTATACCTGACCAAGCAGATAGAACATCTCCTCTTCTTACTTCAATGTCAGGAGTTAGATAGTTTTTTACTTCATTCAATATAAATTGTATTTCTCTTTCGGTTGGGGCAGGGGAATGGGTGATTTCACAAGGGGAGTCAGTTGTACCAGCAATCGTTAATCCTTGCCAAGGTAGAAAAAAAATAACTCTACCATCAGAAGTTTGAGGATCCAAGAGTCCCATGTTTTTAGGGGAATAATATTCTGGTAAAACTATATGAACTCCAGAAGAAGGTTTTACAATATCTATAACTGCATTATTATCCATTTTACGGATAGAGTCAGTAAATGGTCCCGTGGCATTAATTACGCATTTGGCCTTGATGGTCCAAGAATCTTTTGTAATTTGATCAGTCACATTTGCTCCAACTACTTTCCCATTTTCATTCCATAATTGAAAAAATACATTGAAAATAGTTGAGACATTTATTTTAATAAAACAATGTTCTTATATTTTGTTTAGGGGGAAAAATACTTGTACTAAACAATTAAATTCGGATTACCTTCACAAGATCAGTCACTTTGATATGATTGCCCAAAGTCGCTCCCAGTCTGGCAGCAGTTAAAGCAATTGACAAATTCATTCTCGCATCATTATGGGTTCCATCGTAATATACGATCGCTCCTTTCAATGAATCATTTTTTAGCATAGGAAACTGCTCAAGTGCCCCCTCTTTATTAAGATAATATGAGGCTTTTAGACATTTATCACCAGATACAAAGTCATACATTTTTATTCCTGCCCAAAAATATGGAATCTGCCAATATTTATAGACAGGAAGCATAATGGGTAATGGAAATGATAGATGAGGAGCTATCTGTAACAAATTATCCCTTTCATGTAGAGCCTCTTCAACCATTTTGTATTGCTCATAGTCAAAATTCATAATTGCTTTTTGTAAATATCGAACCCCACCATGAATGAGCTTTGTACTCCTATATCAACAATGAAAAAAAAGGTAGTTTAGACTTTGATTAATTTATATTAATTATAAATAAAAATATGTAATTACAGAATGTTAAAAAATAAAATAAAATATGCCTACCTCGAAGATGTTCCAGATCCAAAGTCATCCAATTCTACAAGAGCTGTACTTAATCCTCTTGTGATGGAGTCAAGAGCACAACCGCTTCCTGTTGCACCTCCTCCAATAATTAGAACATCGTACTCCTTATTCTTAAGTGAAGCAATGTTTTCATTTCTTGTAGGTAGTTTCTGTTTTGGCCTTCTATTTTTGCTTTGATTGACTTTTAAAATATGATTTAAGGATTTCTATATGATTCATAACAAAAAATATTAAATTTGTGTCACATAACACAATCATAATCCTCATATTAAATTTAATATACCTTTGCATATCGATCTTCAGCCAAAATTTGAGCACATATAAATGTTCCACCAGCCAAAGTTACTACACCAGCAGCTCCCCATAATATTTTCTTTAAATTTGCATTCTTCATCATGTTAAATTATCAATAATTCGACAACAAATGACAACTAAATTAATACTCAACACTTAATATCATTCTTCGGTTTTAGAAATCTAGCTCCTGTAATATAATGATGACATTTTTATCTTTTTTCTAATAAAGTTAATTCATTTTCGTAAATTGTAAGGGGTATTTTTCACTTTAACTACACATTCATTAATTTGTAAAAAAATATATATACAGCTAGTCTCTTGGCATTTGAACCACACCACGTGTCTCCAAACCAGTTGTGAAATAATAGTAATGAAATAAGGTATACAATCTACCTATTCGTTAAATAACTTTGGAATAATTAATGGCACTAGTATATATATACTTCATCATATTGCATTTAAATAACTAATGAGTAATGAAATACTTGTGTGTGACGATTATCATATTACGACTTTCTTCAAAAAAATGTTGATATATAACATGAACATGCGCGTTTAAATTATCACTCAACCTGTATCTTACTTTCTATCACTACTTTTTTCGTGAAGAATAGTAGACATAAACCAAGTCTACAGTAACAATGTCATAAAAGTATAGCTATACATATACGCTTATATTATTTGAAGAAAAAAAGAAATTCACTATATAAAATGAACTTTTTAATTGTATTAAAATCCACAGTGAAATCATTTTTTGTTCTATCAATTCAAAGTAAGCTAGAATTATTTTTCTCGATATTGAGCCGTGGCTACATATTTCAATGAAATAATTAGATAGTTATAGATTGTAAGGGGGAAATTAAGTTTGATAAATCAAATGAAAGTTGTAACCCTTACTTAACATTCTAAAGTATCTCAACTTATCCCAGAAATTTCAGTACAAAACCTATAACGGACCATAATATGTCTATGAAATATTGGGCAGTATATGATGTAAAAAAGAATAAATTGGACATATACAATCTTTTACTTGATTTCGATTTAAAATTATTTTTGTTTTAAAACACCACATATGTTTTATTTCATTAAGTGTGAGTTGAAGGTCATTTTACCGACATAATTATTAGCTTTATTTTTTAATTTTATTAGTATCTATTAATGATCAATTCCTAATTTGAACTTCATATTGAAAAGTTGTTACCTTGGTAATAATTTGTTAAGGTAGATCCAACATCATCATGGCCTATAGTTAGACAATTATCCTGTTGATATATTTTGTTTTTTGATCCATATGCAGGGACCTGGATAAATAATCTACCCCACCCCTTGCCTCTTTTATTTACACTATTCGTTCCCTAAAACCACTTTTACAGATCCATAAGAATTCCTTAGCTATTTGGAACTCAGATACAATTGTATCACCCTGGCAAGGTAAAAAAATCATTGGAGAACGATGCAATTGCACAAAAAAAACCCTCAGAAATTGACTACTTGATTAAAGGTAATGTATTTTTTATTATATGCCTATATTTTATTTTGTTTATATATTCCATATAGGAACAAAAGCACAAGAATTGAGACCAATAAGCAATATATGCAGTCTCGTTTCGACTTTGTCGGTTCCGGTTTTAGCGGTTCAAGAACCGGGACTGACAGACCGATAAGGGCACATCCTTGTTTTAAAGTGCTTTAAAATTAAAAATAAATTATTAAAACATCAACATTTCTTAACATTGCACAAGGGTTCAGAGGGCTTCGATAAACATAGTATTTAGATTTCTATAAACTGTATAAAGAGAAAGTCTTGATAGATATACGTCTGTTATCGTTATTTTTATTTAGGAGATAAAAAGTAATCATTCCTTAATCAAAATTATCTTGACTTTCATGAGAAAAAATGTTGGCCACTTTCCTCAAAGCTCCTCGAAATTACTGTTATACAAAGAACTCTATTTGAGTTAATCATCCATTGCTACGTGTCAAGGAGTAATTCATTAATGGACTATATTCTGTCATATTATTTGGAAAAATCCTGGGCTAAAACGATTTGAGCTCTTCATTATCTTCGTGAATCAATCCTTAGTCACAAAAGAGACAGATTCCGAGGACTGAACTTATTTCACATTAACATCTAAATGAGGATGAAAATCCGTCTAAGCTCCTCTAGGAACTGTTTTCGAAGTAACAGGAAGACTAACGCAAGGCATGGATTACTTAACATCTGGATATACTTTTAAAATCACACAACCTCTCTATTATAGCCATTACTATTTTGAGGGGGAAATATATGTACTTTACTTTATTGCCAATTAGATATAAATATATATTGCATAAAAAGTGATTATTCTCTTTAGACATGAAATATACCATAAATTTTTGTGGTACGTACAAAAATAAGAGTAAATTGAACCGAATATAAAGTTCAAAATCTTTACATAACAAAATCGGCTCTAGGTATTTTGTACAGCACAAAAAGTAAGTGAATTTTTTACTTAATTAAACATTGAAAACTATTATAAATTCATGTTAGGTTGTCCAATTTAGTGTAATAATTCAAAGAAACTTGAAATTTTGAGACGTGTAATACTACAATTAAGATTTTAATCAATGAAATTATTCATTTTGTAGTTAGAAAGTGGATGAATAGATGTAGCGAAGTTTGAAATTTAGTTTTTTTTAAAAGACTTAGTATGAGAACGTTACCAAACAAGATGAAATCATTATAATATACAGCTCCTTTCAATTCATTTCCGAATAAGCTCAATAAATTAAGATGAAAAACTGGCAACTCAACCCTTCTATATAGCCAGAGAAGATATTGTACCTCCTTTTTATAAAAAAGGTTTAATAATGTTATGACTGCAAACTATGACATATTTTGAACAACTATAATCCCATTTATTACAAGAAAATGGAGCAACAAGGACTCTTTTATATTTTATGATCAACTGCATTGCTGGAAATTATGAGGATGCCATGGAATGAGATATTTGTGGAACAATCTCATACATTCAAAATAATACTAAGTTATCCATGTCTTCAACACCTTTTTTTTTGTAAATCTCTAGACTCGATTATTATGTTTTGCCCTATATTTTGTCAGTCAGTCTATTCCTTTTAATTTTCTTTGTCCTTAAGTAATATCTAATAAATTTTGTAAAGTTATGATGAAAAACTTTTTAGTAACAGAAAATGAAAAAAATAAGAGAAATGTTTTTTTTTTCTATCTAATAATTAAGTGGAAGACTATGAACAGATAACATTGGTTGTCAATATTTATAATATATATTATCATGGATTATTCAACGCTGACTTTAAGTAATCCATGATAGGATTTTCAAATAAAAGTAACTGTTATCGAATTAAAAAAGAAATTTAAAGTTTACTTCAATAGTTTATTTTGACATGTTTTTTAAGATGAATGAAGGAATTCATGGATTAATATTGTAACCATCCTTAACTATACAACAATGTTTAGGAAATTATGATTATTGTTATGATAAAAAGTCTTTGTTGAAGTAAGACAAAAGTTTAAGATCGACTTTGAAGTAATTCCTGTCAACGCTTTCACCATACACGCTGTAGGATTTGTATTTACTTCCTTTCCAGCCCTCTTAGGGCTGCTCAGAGCTAATATAATCAAACGTCATGACAGTTGAGCTGCTCTTCTCCAAAACATTCTTCAAATTGTCAGGGTTACCACGTTCATTCTCGGTTTCTTTTTTTAGCATACTGGTGGATATCATTATTTTCAACTCTTTACATGTCTCTGCATTTTTCTTTGCCTATCTACTTCTGCTTGTTATGAAAGTGACACAACTTCCCTGAAATCTTTTTATACTTGCTTTTTACCTAAGCAGTGGTTTGAACTTTGATTGGGTGAATTAGAACTAGCTTTTCTTAAGGCGTGAACAATTATGGTAAACAATTACAGAAAAATAATTTCATAGATGGGAAAATTTGTTAATTACCAACAGATCTTCTCTCCTTTTTATGTTTATTTACAGGAGAAAGGTTGCGTGATACAAAAAAGTAACGGCGTGAAAAAGTTGTATGGTAGATTTAAGTGCACATTAAAATAAGAAAATAATATATATTTGATCAATGATCATATCAATCAAAAAATAGTTCTGTATTATTCTTCATTTACCTAAGATATTGTTGTAAATCTTGATATAAAAGTAATTGTTATTGTATATATGTAATTAATGATAACGTAAACAATAGTATTACTCTTCTCGTATGTTCTTTAAAATCATTTACAACCATATCTATACGCGTATTGTATATAAGGTAGAACCCACTTAAGTCAAATCTTGAGTGGACTGACAAAATCTGTCCTCTATATAAGAAATCAACTTTAGGAGGAATTAAAAGGAGGTATTCGAACTAAAATCCCCTTGATCCTCATTAGGATACAATGAGTCAACTGAAAACCACGTAGACTTGAACCACATTCCAAAATTAAGATAATTTGAGGGAAAAATCTTATTATTTATATTCTAATAGTTAATGTTTATCTGCAACAGGGATGTAATAACACATTTTCAATAAATCTTAGGGCAGATGATTATAGGGAATATAGGGATACAATTATTATAAATAGTGAGGTGTAAGTTTTTTTATTTCTTAGTTTCATTTTGACTTCCAATAGTTCACGATTTTCCTTAATATTAATCAAAAAAGAGCTTTGTTATCAAACTTGGTTGCCGAACAATATCAAGCGTTCCGAAATATAGATATTTTGCTCAAAAATCGAGTTTCTGTTGCCTCTTAAAAATTAATTCCTGAAGTATTAATGTAGTTTGACTCAAATTGGGTATCATTTTCATGAAGAAATACATACTTGGCATAATAAATTACGTTTTCACGACTATTGCTTATTCTGTATTTTAGTTGAGGCTCTTGTAATGCGAAATTTTGCATAAAATTTTAAATGCGTAAATCGTAATTATAATAGAAAAATCGGAAATATTTCAGCTGGTAGGAGAAAATTAAATACATCAGACTAAAATATACTGTTTCAGGTACAAATGATCAAATTTTCAAGTATCTAGCTCGAAATTTTTTTATGTACCATCCATTTTAATGACCGATGGTATTTTTTTCACATGTCAGTAAAATTAAGGAGTAGGAGTAATATTTTTATTTTTAAATGTTTCTGTACAATAAAGAATATAAATTAGGGTTCCCGGACTTTATGGGGAAAGTTTTGTATGTATATTTTTCCTGACTCATATAGTCCGTTTTCGGACTATATGGAGACAGCATATTATTTAAAAAGAACAACTAGTTCGAACTCATCGTTATATTAGCTTGCAAGATAAATTTATGTAACATTTTTGCCCTCAGACTAGATGAAGGGGGGCTTAAATCAGAAGGAGGGAGGTGAGAGAAGTGAGGAGTTGGATCTGCGTGGAATGACATTTCATTCATGGTCATTTGGCTGGATCTCTCCTCCGGAGTAATTGGATATATGGATCTGTATCCATCCATACTGTTCGTATGAATATCTATTCACACGTCTACTGATACTCTATTCAAGGGATCTAGACTCTTAAGATGAGATCCCTTGAACAAGTGTTTCACTCGGTCGGTGGATAATGTATCCTTTAATGGAAGGATCTTTGATTGTGCAAGTCTTCGTTTCTGGTTAATCATTGTCCTATACATAAATTCCTCCAGATCCTCTACGGAATCATCGTATACTTCTTTATTACTACAGAGTCTCTTTTGTCATGGGGAAAAAAGTGCAAGATTTATAGACTCTTAAAGATAATGTGCTTCTCTTTTCTCGATATTTTGGTCTACAATGCATATTCTATTCTGATATTACATAGAAATAGTTATTTAGAACTGGAAAGTTCCACAATAAGAAATAGTTCCCGAATGAATTACCCAGTGAGGAACAAAGAGTTTCATTTCTTATCCATAGCTCCTTCGTTGAAACTCTTGAAACCTGCTCCTTCCAAAGTCGACTTTTTTTTTTCGTCGCTTATTCTGAGAAAAATATTTTATTGTTTAGAATCCTTCAGTTTCCTTGATGTAGATAATGCAGAAATCCCTTGGAAAAAGTAGAGTCAATCTAAGACTCTCAATGAATATATACCCTTTCTTCTCGATACTTTTGTATGCAATACATACTATATTTTACTAATATCTGTATAAATAGATTTTGTGAATTGTTGAGTCCTAAGTGATAATGTGATAAAAAATTATAAGTTACCTTTTAACTTCTGTAGACTTGCAATTTTGAAACTTAGTTAGCCTTAATCATCTTCAAAAAACAACTTAATTGCTTATTACCATATTGCAATATTACCTCCATGAAGATTTAGGATCTCCACACTAATAAAAATTCTTGATCAATGTTTCCCATAACAGTTCTTCTATTTAATTATTATTTATTTTAAAAATATTCATTAATGACATTAATACAGATAATATAATAATTATTAATACAGACGTTCAAAATTAAAAGCTAACTATTTATATTTCATCCTGCTTTTCTTCAATGTGTACCTATATTATTATTTTAAGATCTGAATAAAACAATTTTTTTAGACTAAATCCTTTATTTAACGAAACAAAATGAAGCTCAAAATTTAGAAGATAATTTTTATGGAACATGCCATGAGAATTCTAGCTTTTTTTTACCAGAGTGTACGCTACTACTACTCATTTATGAGATTTTTGCTAGATATATTAAAATATTTAAATCCAACATAAGCAAAAGAATTAGCAAAATGATGTTGTATTTTACACTTCAACCCAATAGGATGATAGGAATCTCCCGTTTCTAATAAATTGACAAATAGGTTTTGTAAAGCATCGTCTTGTATTTGTCAACGTCAATAAAATTTGTCGAGTTTGTTTACTACATCGTAAACCTGACTAGCATGTAATGTATTTAAATATAATAATAAATATGAAGCCCTATTACCACTATCTTGATAAGTTTCGATGAGATCCTGATCTTCTCCAGAAAATTCACACACCATGAGTTATTGATTTCTCAGAAATCAAAAAGGTTCGCGATCTTTAATTTTGAAAAACTTAATGATAGAACAGGCTATGTATCGGGATATATAAAACAATAGATTGGCTTGATGAGATTCTATTTTTCCATAGTAAAATTAGAATTCGAAGAACTGAAAATAAATATATGAATTTGGAACAATTGGATCAGTCCTTTTTAGTTTTTAGTTTCACATTCATGCTTATTTTTTGATTTTCATTTAATATTCTTAAGTTTCTAATTTTTTATCTTAACGTATGTAGAAATTATATATTTGTAAAGGAATTGAGGAGTTTCTCTAGTACATACGTTAACATAAAAAATTAGAATCTTAATGAAAATTTTGAAATTCAGCACCATAACTTTAAAACTGAAACTTCTTAATCCCTTTACAAATATAAAATTTATATTAAAATATCTCATTTGCAAATAACTAGAGGTTACAAAAATGGCATTGGAAGACTAAATCTTTCCAAATATATATTTTTCATCAATACATAATGGAAAATCAGATTACCGAAAAATGTTTTCAATTTTAAAGTTATGGTGCTGAATTTCAAAATATTCATTAAGATTCCTTGGTATGGTATAATAAATTATGGCATATTTAAAATTAACTTTTCTTTTAAAAGAAGTGTATTTATCATTAAAAGTAAATCGTAACAAAAATGTCCATGGCAAATTCTCCTACTCAGAATAATTTTATGGATACAATAACAACAATTAGTTTAGCTGTTGAAATAATTGTTTAATTATAAGTATGAAAAACACTCGTATATAATATATAAAACTCATAATGTCCTTCCACAACAATTCCCTCGATATAATTGATTTAGTACCTCTTCTTCCACCACAATTTCGTGAATCTACTCTCCTGTAGGTGTTACAGCTCTTGATCTTCATGATACTACTACGCCTATAGAGTTCACGACTGGGAAGAAGGGATCCATGAACGTATGATATATATATATATATATACTTTAAAATTTGTATTGTGTTACTATTTGATTTAACATATATGCATAATTCGTAATAATAAAAAGATACCATTTAAAAATCCGGGTCAGATAAATCAATTTTAACAAAAAAACAACAATCAACTAATTAGAAATATCATAGTCAGAAGTCACCTCGACGGAGAAACTTTGGCAATTTAATCTCACGGGGAAATTTGGGGAAACCTTGTGCACACCTGAGGCAGTGTGAAGGTCCTTAATATACAGTTCCACAGTTCTCATTGCTATGATTGTTATGTTTACTATGCAGTTTGACATGAGGACCTATAAAAGTTATGAACAAAATGATTTACATAGTATTAAATCCGCTCTAGTTGGTGTTCATTAAAAGAAACTCTGCTTGACAGTAATCCATAGCAATGCATCTTCAGATGGAGACGAATCCTAATGGAATATTAAACACAGGATATAAATTCACTCGAGGAAAACTTGCCTTTGAACTGTTCTATTTGATCAGAAACTTACTAACGTTTTCACAACTCATCTGTTGGCAATACATGCTACTCGCATAGGTAGGCAGTAAACATGATCATTCATCCATCCATCTAGGGAACTCTTGACGAGTTGATCTCAATTTAGGGATTGGTAAAGTGACTGAGGAAATTAATTGGGCTTATCTTCTATCTGTAATCCACCTACCATATGACGACAAAAACGAATCAGTCAGAATCTTTGATTTGAATTGAACAATTATAATACGATTTCAAATTATTGTATTATTGTTTTAGTTATTTTCTCTTTCTTTCTTCCTGCAGCTAGATTAGCATAATTCTTCCTTTTTTTTTAAAGTTTCAGTATCAATATTTTTAGGATCAGAATAAAATGATTTGATTGGTTGTCTTCATATAGTCTACTGTCTCCATAAAGGCCGGCCACCATAAATTATGTATCAATTTAAAGCTTATTAAATTTCTAATAAAATGATATGTAAATCAAACCTATAGTCTTTATTTATTAGTAGATATGGCTACCTAAAGATATAAATTTATCTAAAAGTGTGAATTTTTTATTCCGTTTGTTACTCGAGACATGTTTTTTAAACGGCCATCGAAGAAAAGTTATTGAAAAACAAATTTATTTTAAAGTACTAGCTACTATCTATCATTTGATGATAAATAATGGTTTTTTAATGTACATTGTAGATTCTAGAGGTCTACAAAATTGTGATTTCAAAATTTTTGTCACACAAAAATTGTCATTTTTGGGGAAAATTGATCACAAATTCAAATTTATTGGCTAAACAACACAAAATACAGGATAAAAACTTAAAAAATCAAAATGTAAAGACATTTTTATTCTAGAAAAGACTTATTAAAGAGTTCTCAATGTTTATTTTCCATCCTAAATATTTTTTTCACACTTTTGGCAGTAAAACGAGGGTCAAATCTTCAACCATATCATAGACAAATTGTACAAGTTACAATTTGTACGTCTTATAACGTATAATTTAATTACAATATTGGTTATTAAAAATTACCAACTACTGATGCTCTCATTTTTATTTTTGATTACGTATTTACAAGTGATCGAACACTTGACACCTAGATTAATTTTTTAATATGCTTCAACAAGCTTATTATTTAATACTAATGTTCATTAAAAAAGTCAAAAATGCAATCCATGGCATGTGCATTTTGATCAAAAATACTGTAACTTCTTCATTTCATTTTTTGGTTGCATTTTGCACAAGACCTAACAACTTTTACACAGCATAAATATCAGTTATACATTATATACTTACATCTAAATGAGCCTGTGGGCACTTGAATACTCAAATGTGCCGAAGAATAATTATCAATGACCACTTGGATATGTGCGTTATTTAGTAATACATACTAGATTCTTAGTTCTCTGCGTTATCTTTTTGGCTTTGAATATTTTATTAGTTTGTGAGTAACTTTCTTCTGAAAAAATATAATGAATATCTAATAGAATTTCAATATACTCATTACTTATTTTTCATTTCATTTTGTTTTGGTTGAAGCTTGTACAATTTGCTAGTACAAGTTATGAACATTGGTATTTGACGGGGATTTGTATTAATTTTTCAATTACATTTAACAATTAAAAGCAAAGTAAAAATTGTGAAATTTAATATACTAAATAAATAAGTAAAATCAAACATATTTATGGTAAATCTGTAAAAATGCTAAGTATATTCTTTGTACCACAACAAATGGAGTGCATCAAACGTATTAAAGGTGTTTCACATGGAAAAGACGTAGCAGGGTCTAAAGGAGGTACATTAAGTCTGAGAATAATACACAAGAAAAAAAAGTATGAGTCGGTTGTTTCTAAAGTAGGAGGAAATATCTTTGGACTAGCTAAAAGTTATTATTTAGAAATCGATGGAGGATTGATTGGACTTTGTGTGGATAAATCACTATTTTACCATAGTATTAGCTTGAATAGGTTCTTTTTTAAATCAACTGGACGATCTATACAATTTGAAGATGCTAAAAACCTAGATATACCATATCTTCATGAGAAATTCTATTTTAACTACGAATACATCAAATTATCAAAATTATATCTTTATTATAAATGGGCATATAATGAGAATATTAAATATATTATGCGACTACGTTTGAATTTGAATTCAGGCGAAGCAGTCATTAAAATGATTCAAAATCAAATAGAACTTCATTACCAAGTTCAATACTACGTTTCTCCTCATGAAGAAAGAGCATTTACATTGAATTTGAATCGTCTTAGAAATATAATTAATGAATTTAAAAATAAGAAAAATAATTTACAAGTAGTCCTTCGAAGAAAAAATGATTTATTTTATTCTCTAAATCAGGATATGAGTTTAATTGAGATGAAAATTATCCATCTCAAAAGAAATTATTCAAAAAATTTATGTTATAATAAAAATTAAAATGGACCTAAAAATATATTATACTCCATTTGAAAAATTTGTACTGATTCCGTCGTTCCAAGATTGATAAATTATTCAAATTCTATAAATGGTAATGTGAAAAATAGGTGTGCTGTTTGACATCATTTGAATTATAAAATAAAGATTAAGCTTGTTCGTTAATGTATTGCAATTTGTAATAGTGATTGATTTGAACTCTTGTAAAAAATGTATCAAAGGTTTTTTGTTGTACATGGGTGTGATAGACCAAAATAAGTTAAATAACGGTAATTGAATACACAAATAGGATTTACGTTTAATATATATATTTCTGACCATAATTTTCGCATTTTATGGTGGTTTCATTCTTTGCTCTTTGACATTAAGATTTGAGCACATGTTTTTATGTGCCTATAAGCAAGTTTAGAATTAGGTTCCAACAGTAACGTCTATTCAATATAATTCGAACTTCCGTATTGGCGAAAATTACTTCTGTCCGCATAACTCTTTCTCTCGCTACCACCATTAGGAGGAACGCGTACAAAAATACTCATACATACACAATACACATTTTACCAAACATAAAAAAATATAGACGTATATTTGAGAACCTATTGAAGAAAAGCAACCCTTTCGGCCCGATTGGTTAAATGACATAAGGATTATTCTTCCTAGATGGTCTTAATCCCTACATTAAAAAATATAAAAATAGGCAACGTTTCTTTCGATGAAACAGTTTCCGTTTACTCTTGTTTGAAGATATTGAGTCCTGTTTCGATTAAAATGTTTAAGTTCTGTGTTCTAATTCTCAGTTGCATTGCCTTTGAGTCCTATAATTGTGGGATTGTAAAAAGAGAGGAACCAAATATTAATTATGAAAGCTACAAGGAACCCACAGGAGAGGCATTAGTTGATCCAACTATAAGAAACCGCCAAGCAGATGCTTCTTCGAATGAGCTAGACAGTGCAGCAGTGGCTCCTGCCGACTACCCTGAGGAAATCAGGATTGTCAGACAATCTTCAGGATACATATCACCTGGAGTTTCTCAACAACCTCAGAATGATGTTCAATTACCTCAAGCTACCTATGTTTCTGTGTCACCCAGTTCAATTGCCTCATCTCCAGTAGCAGTGTCAACCAAAGCTTCTACTCCATCCTACACAGCTAAAGTATCTTCTGGGACAACATCCAATCCGATTGCAGGTTTAACTGCACTTCTTCTGCCTAAGAGCTCAAATGGAGGTGCAAGTAGTGGTAATGGAGGAGGGATCCCTGATTTGGTGGGAGGTGCCATTGGAGCAGCATCAAATGGAGTTAAGACTGTACTTGAAATAAAGAGAGATTTGATCCTTCCTGCAATTGTGAGCGTCCTTAGTCTGTCACAAAACGTTGCTAATTCTGAAATACTTAAAACCATCGTTGATGTAAAATTGGGTGCAGCCCGAACCGTAAGAATCGATCTCATTAATTATTGATCTTTGATATAATCCGAGTTTTTTTGTTTTTTTAAGGTACTATCAATCGGACCCGCTTTGGTTGATGCTCTTGCTACTATTATGTCAACAGCTGGTGATATTACTTCACAATTAATCAAAGTTATTCTTTGCAATTTGGTTTGCCCCATTCAGAGGGAGCCAAAGTCTTGCAGGGCTACAGCATCATGTGAAAGACTCGCATCAAGTTCAACAAAAACGACTTATTCATCAGACTCAGCTCAAAGTTACGTTGTGAGCTAACGCCGAAAAGACGTTAATCATTATTACGATTCTTTTTAATTTAATTTATACACCATTAAGAAGAAGAAGGGAAGAAGCAAACAGACCCACGCTAAAAATCGCCAACACAATAGTCATCATTGAAATCCAAACAATATTTCCTCATTCTTCCTTTTCATTTGACGTCAAGAAATATCTCTCCCATAGAACAGGTTTTGGCATATAGGCTATAATTTGGGTTTATTTATTTACTCATATAACATATTCAATGATGAGTACAGTAATACATAACACTCCCTCCCCTCCTTTCTATGATGCAAATGTTTCGTTTTTGCAATACCTATTTACCATTGTTGGGATGTTTTAACAATTCATGTTTCCATATAGAGCGTCTTCATGTGACGTCACAATGAACAGGGAGCACCACCAAACTGGAGAAAATGTACTCGTCTTGGGAGTAATTTTAGTCACAAAAAAATTGTCTATCAAGGTTTCTACATTTTCTCCTGTTTAGTGAGGTTTTTTCCTTATTATAACGTCACGTAAAAAGGCGCTTTAACCTTTTTTTAATATAAAGAGTTTTGCTTCCTATTCCAATGTTATTTCTTATTTATATCTCGAAATATATTTATTTATTTATTTTGAAGATTTTTATCCTTTCAGAGTTTATTTATTGAATAATCAGGAGTTCCTTACTTACTTACAGTACTCAACATGAATGAAATCATGGTTTTTTGCGCATGAAAAGGTAGTAGCTTGCCCATTTTCAGGTAGTTAAAACTTTTTTCGTAATTGGCCAATGGTTGGAATTGCCTCAATTTGACTCACTTCCTTAATTCTTTTGACATATTGCTCTTTTTTTCACATTCACTTTTCTTGATTATTTGAGACTAATGAGAATAATAATGAACCTCGTTCCTTTATGAATAAAATTACATGCTATGCACACAAGTTACAATTTCTGCATCTCATTATCCATTATTTAATTACAATATGGGTCATTCTTATTACTAACTATACATAGATACTCTCATTTCATTTTGATCCATTAAAATTGCATGGTCATAATGTATTTATGAGGTATATAACTTTGAGCATTTGAACTTTATAACGTGTCACAGAATACTTATATATTAGTAAATGGTATTAAAATAGTCAAAAATTACACCATTAATATATTGATCATCCATGGAATATTCAATTATTGCGTCATCCACATGTCAAGTACTGTAAATCTTTCCTTTAAAACTATTCATCTCATTTTTGGGTTGCAACTTGTACAAAATCGCAATTTGTACAAAACATATACCAAAAAACTATTAGGATATATAACGGATCGTGCAAAAGTTTTATGTCTAAAATACAAGAATTAAACTCATAATATTGTATACATTTAATTTCCAAAAAAACACAACATAACTTTAATTTAAAATAATGATATTAAGGATGATTAATCTTGAGTATGACCACTCTAGGCAGCAATGACGACTTCCATACGGCGGCAGAATTTGCTGCTGGTGTTTGAGAAGTAGGCCTCTGACATGCCAGTCCACTGTTCATTGACAAAGTCCTTTAAGGGATCGACATTTGGGTGTTGGATTACATAGGTCTGATACTCTATTTGACACCAGATCTAGTGATTTTGGAGGGCAAGACTTCGCCTAAAACTGGAACTAAACTGAACTTCATCATCTTTGCTATCAGAAGTGGCACTTTTTTGGGGGTCGTGTAGAGTCACCACTATCCTCTTTGATGCACCTTGACACGGTGGACCTTGTGACATTGATGCCCATAGATATCTGGCTGCTCTTTAAAAGTTTTTTACTACAGCTTTAATAGTGAATTTTCTTTACTCCTTGGGGCTTTTTGTAGTCTTTATCCTTATCCAAGCGATCAGTGACAATGTAAAAGACTCTTTTTGAGCCATATTTGCCCATAATAACTGCTTTTGGGGACATTCCTGTGCCAAACAAGGTTGCAATCTGTCATATATTTTATCTATGTTATCCTGATTCGATTGGGATGATTATCCCGATTTTACAATTTTTTGTTTTTATAAATGTATTTAGTATTATCCTTTTTATACGTACCCAATCATTTTATCTTTTAGTACAGAATTGCTTTTCTCAAGAATAACCCCTGCTTCTACTTACTCCTTCACGACTCCCTATTTATTACTAAATTGTCGACGAACTATATTACGTTCTACCTTAGTACATAACACAATCTTTTGCCTTTATTGTTCTTACGATGTTAACATTAAACTTTACGCTGAATTGTTAAGTTTTAAAAATTGTCTCAAAAAAACTTGAACACTACATGCAGTCATATGACATGTCAGCTAGGCTTTAATTTAAAATATCTTTCATTTAAAGCACTATAATTATATTTATTTATAATGGTTGGAAAATGTTCATATTCATCATAGTAGAATTATTATTATCATTGGAATAGCTACTATAAAGTAGGTGATATTTCATAAATAGATCCTCCTATATCCATTCTACACAGTTTCAAGTTACCTTGGTGTAAATTATTTTAAAAATGAAATTGAAAAGAGTCCAAAATTCTGTTGGTAGTTAACCAATTATGGATTTATTATTCAATCATTGTTTGTAATTGTTCACATTTTAAAAATAACTAATTTAAATTCAACCAATCAACGTACAGAGAATTCTGATTAGATTGAGGCGAGCATCGAGAGCTGACAACAAAAACAGTGCAATTTTTTGAGTTAATCATCCAACGATATATAATATGTAGACGGCTAATGATAAGAAAAATAATATTTTGGATGATAGTATTCATTCTGAATAGTCTTCATAGATAAAGGCGTAGTCCAATCCAAACGTATCTTTTAATATCCTGCAAAATCCATTTTGAGATTTCTTCAGAACAGGTTTTCATTTGTATTATGTACAATAATGAATATTGAACACATACATAAGTGGTAGACAACAAAAAAACATGGAAGCCGAAACAACAGGTTGTTTCTTACATACCGTTTTTTTACATATTATGTTAGATATAAAACTTGATTTGAAACATTGAAAAATATTCTTTACAATCTACGGAAAGGAAGAAGAAGATGATTTGACCTTCAAATATAAAGATAATAATATTATTAAGTGGATACAATATAGTACAACATACTTCAATGTACCGTGATATTGCGAGTTTTTTTTTTCTTCGTGTAACATCATAACTTCGTTTAACTTGACCTATATCATTCATTGCCTATGTACAAGACGTACAATAGGAATGGTTATAATTTTAAAACTGACGTTATTTTGTTACAATTGAGTCATTCAATTGTGGATTAGTGCCAGGACTGATTAATTAATCGTCTCCCTCCTTCTGTCTTTTTTTTTAAATTACTACGATCTTTTTAATAATTAAACAGATCGAAAAATCGATTAGTTGTTCCTTCAGTCCTAGTTATCTTTTTATTTTCTTCACTCCAAGCTAGGATTGAAGAATATAAAAATGAAAAAAATAATGAATAATAGCTAGGACATTTAATAATAAGTTCTAGCCGCACACCTCCTACTTTAAACTTCAGGTATTTGTCTCATTGAGAGATGTTATGATGAAACTTTCCCAACTGAATTAATGTAGTTAGTAACAACGTCATTTCAGCTTTTCTAATTACCTTAAAAAATCGATAAGGATAGATCCTAGGACTAACCCTGGACTAACACATTTTATTAGGACCGAATAATAGGACTAGTCTTATTAGGTTTTTTTTAGATCGATCCAATACTAGTCACTAGGTATCTTTGACTTATACAGTTCTAATTGAACCTTATTTTTACAATTCATTCTTTCACGTCGAGTTTTTTTAACTACTCACATTTAAAAAATCATATAACAGCTAAGCCTTCTCTATTTTCTTGTTACTAACTGTTTATTAATATGTATATATGTTGTGTAGAAGTTGCGATGTGTGTACAACTTGGTGCTTGTATAAGGAAATTGTATTAGTTACAACTTTTCCGCCTTAAAATGTATTATTTAATTACAATATGGGTTAATCTAATTACCAACCATATATTGAAACTATCATTTCCTTTTGATCTATTAAAACGACATAGTCATTTTGTATTTATGAGGACTGTGGGCTTCTGAACTTTATAATGTGCCACATAATACTTATATTTTAGTAATTTGTATTAAAATAGTTAATAATTACATCCATTGGGTATTCCATTATTGTATTATCCTCATATCATATATCCTTCAATTGAAATTACTCGTCTCATTTCTTGGTTGCAACTTGTGCAATTTTTTTGTTTTTCTATTTTTCTATTACTACTAACCTAATATTATACTTTAAGGTATTATGTTAATGCAAAAACATTTCCGTATTTTTCAATGATCTTCTCTATTGGTCAAAGGAACGATACATCTTTTAACATTTTTTATTTTGTAATAGCTACATATTATTTAATAATATCCCTTAGGTCATAAAATCAGTTCTTGAATTATGAAGAGGTTTATATAAGTACATTTGACAATCATGGATTTGTAGCTGTACATAGTACATAACACGTAAATGATCTTCTTGTGCTATTTCCTTCCTACTCTGTCAAAATTACCTGACTGTTCTATGTTGTAGTATAAAGATACTTCCTAATACATATTTAGTAGGCAAGTTAGTTGCTTACGACGGTAGTCGTTGAGGAAGTCAAATCTATTTACATTTCTGTAATACTCCTATTGATAATATATTTATGTACGATAGACTTAAATAGCTATAAGGCAATGTTAAATAATAAACAAGATTGAAAACTATTCATTCTCTGTAGAAAAAGTTTACAAACTCTGACCATTACTGAGTGATTTGAATTACTGAATTCTTAACGTATATCTTAGTGTTGACACTGTTCCAGAACTATTTTTTCTGTTTCTAGACCAATTCGGACCGATACACCGCGATCTCATACCCTAAACAGAAATTTAATCGTTTTCCAATTCTGGGCCGATTTTTTTTCGTATCAACCTAGGTTCTGATTTTCTACCCACTCCTGACTTTTGAGTTGTACAAATATAGCACATGGAAACGCTCATTTTGTACAAATGACTTCAACCCAAAGAAGGAATTTATCTTTGAGTACAGAATCTAAAACTGATCTTGGGTTTTCTCACAGTCATCTGAATTCTGAGATATCATTCAGTCATATTTTACCCTTAAAACTATACCCAAATTTAAAAAAAGAAAATAAAGCCCATGTAAAAGTTTTTTTTATGATTAAAAAGTGTTTTTTATTATTCTGTATCTTCTTCTGAACTCAAGATATTTCCATTTTTAGGCTGAAAAACGACACTTTTCTTTAGACCCTTAAAACTTATTCATAATACATAGTGATGGGGAATATCATACCTTATGTTATAAAAAAATATGGTTATGGCTTGAATGATAACATTTATTAAATTGAAAATATTAAAAATTTTATGAAGAAAAAGTTTAAAGCTGACATGTACAGGGAGTTTCTGGAGAGCTTATTACCATGTGCCCAGATGAAATTACGTCCTTTCTTTATAGAATGTGGGTGTACAATGGAAAAGACAGGTAGAATGTCTGGATCATTCCCGAAAGGAAGGATAGCTTTGATTCCTAAAAAAGAAGATGGGACGGAATTCAATCACTGGAGGCCTATCACCATATTAAATGCCTCTTAAATAACTCTATCGGGAGTTTTGACTGTGCAAATGGAGTCCATATTAAATAAAAATATTTGAATGGCTCAGAAAGGCTTCTTGAAGAAAAGCAAAATTTCTGATATTTCACGAAACATCTAAGGAGCTAACGAATCAGTCCGTACTAGAAAAAAATATATGGAGTTGACTTTAGTGAAGCATTCGATTCGATAAATCATTGTCATATTTTTATAAATATTGTCCCCAAAAAGATTTTTAATCCTGTGAGTGCACTTTTACATAATGGTTCATTTACTATTTCGTTTAATGGAGTAGAAGTTGAATCAATTTATCTGAAATAGCTGCAGAAAAGGCTGCCCGACAGCGCCTCTTTTATTCATTGTATCCATAAAATAATTAATTATACATACTTTAAAAAAGTATGGCGGGTTTGATGTTATTTTAATGACAACCCGCATTTGATCGATGCTTATGCAGATGATGTCACTTTACCAGAAGAATCTAATTCAGAGGCAAAGCTTCTTAAAAGTATAAATATCCTGCTGGACTTATCCGAAAAGTATTAGAAAAAATCTGGCTTAAGACTGAACAAGAAAAAGACCTCCATTCTTCCTCTGGGTACTTCGAAGTCAAGTGAGAATCAAAAAGTAACAAGTTGTCAAGTCAAAAATAAAAATGAGATCTTGGACATTATTTGGGAATGTCAAGGTGCTTATATTTTGAATTGTCATTTTATAAGTTGTCCTATTTACCAAACATGATCTAGGTGGAGAAATTTTAATTTTCAGAGAAGAATTGATCTATATAACAAACAAGTATTTCCCTAGTTATATACACAGCCAATGGTTTGGCTCAATTTGATATGAAAGTGATGAAAAAGGAACAATTAAAAAGCTATTTCAATAACTCATTGGAGGTAGAATAGCACTTCTAGGGAATATAATTCCGAAAAAATATATAATGATTTTTATCGATATGTCCAGGGAACTGGACGCTAAATAGAGTTCTACCATAGACTCATAAACGTTACTGACCTCACCAACGAAAAAAATGCTGCTCACTCCCTGGATGGGCTGCAGCTCAACTCATTATTTGGTCAGCTGTTACTTTATCTAATGGGGATTCTATTGTGGAATTAATCTGACAAGCCAAGGTTAAGTAGCCTGTCTTTTTTAAGAATCTTAGTACTCCAAAGAAATTAGAGGAAGACGCCCTGAAAAAAAATATTTTAACCTTTCATGACCTAAAGGCGAAAACAATCTTCTGCGATGGTCGTTTTTGATACCCTTTAAAAAGAGTGACAAAAGATTTTATTGCTTTAAACATTAAATAATTTTTATTAAACAAGCAGTCGAAGCTCAACTTATTTGTGAATACTATTTAAATTTGTTAGAACTTCGAGAAAATAGGAGAAATTTTTTTTATCTTCCCTTATGTATATTTCGGATGGTAGGAAAGATACCGTTCAATTTCAGATCTCTGCCCATTGTATAAATAGAAACAATTATGGATGGGTTTTATTACTGATGTTTTTTTTTATTATTGACGCAATCATTTTTTTAAATTTTAAATCAATGACACTTCACTTTCCAAGTAGAATTCACTGCTTGCATGAAATAGGTTATTTTATGTTTTTATTTTTCATCTGTCTTCTTTGATATAATTTTTTTAAAGTTCTTAAATGAAGCAATAACATTAAAGTTTAGTTCAGTCCTAAAAACTTATAAAGTTCGGTCCTTGATGACATCCCTCTACTTTGTTTTATATATTCTAGTACTTATACAACTATATAAGGGATTTATTGTTGGTCGATATTCACAATTTTGAAACACAACTGACATCATCAACAATTCATCTATAGAATTAGTCTAGAACGATTTTTTTTTATGTTTGGTCATATTGAGGGACTGATTTTCTCACCACTCCTGATTTTTGAGTTGTATATATATAACTTATGCAACACATTTAATTTTAAATGACGTTATTGTTGGTCAACGTTTACAATTTTGAAATACAACTGATGTCATCAACAATTTATATATAGAATCGGTCTAGACCGAAATTTAAATGAAACCTATTTTTTTGTAAGACTGACTCAAGCCAATTTTTCTATTATTGTTGAATCTATGTATTTAAAGATTATATCAATCAGTAGTTTTTCCGCAAATTCCATTTGAATGCAAACTGTCAAATGTTGCAACTATTTTCGAAGCCGGAAATAGTTGTAACAGATTAAAAAAAATTAGAAATTAGACTAAACAATATTTGAGGAATAATTAACTAGAATTTTTATGTTGCTGATAATTTAACTCATCACGGCAAATTGAAAAAAGCAGAGTACAGTATAGTTGTAAATACTAAGCATTCTTTAGTGTAGGAGTTTTTGTGTTGTTGGTAACCTGAACAATGTACATATTTTTCTTCATTTTGGAGGAGAGAACCCCTAAGTATTTGAAACCACGTGTGAGTTTGCTCATGAAAAAAGTAGAGTAACACGTAGGATTTGCGAGGGAATTATCTTCTATATTAATATAACAAAGTTGGTCTGCTCATCGCCTATTTACTTCGTGCAATATCTGGTACTACCCCAAGAACAGCCTCCCCATAGTCAAACATGTGAGTGTTTCTCCACTAAGGGGAGAAGGATGACTTCATTAAATTGAAGAGAGGATGGTATATTCTCTGGGACATCTTGGGCAACAACCGCCTTCCCTCAGAGCGAAACACTGAAAAGGGTCGTTTAATGAATATTCCAGCAAGACAATATCCCAAAACATACGGCCATAGCAACAAAAGATTAGCTCAAGAATAAGCACAATAAGGTCATAGAATGTCCTAGCCAGTCTTTGGTCCTCAAAATATACGACAATTCTTACCAATGTCAATATTCACAGTGAAGCAGTGAATGTACACATAATTTAATATTTTTGAACCAATATTTAGATACAATTTACACGATAAAAAAAAACATGATGTTACTTTTCATAAACATGCCCCAGATTAATTACTTTAGTTACATTAATGACTTCACATATAAGTCATCACAAACATGGAATGCAGTGATTTCCAACCTTTTCATAATTGCAGAGCCCCTATTTGTATTTGTGTTATTTTTTTTTTTTTGAGGAAGCATATAATTTTGACACTAACATTTGTGTGTCAGCATATTTTTTTTTTAGAAAAGACAATTTCTTGAGAACTTCTGATGACATATTAAAGAAAATAAATTTTTGAATGGCCTTTTTTTTATCATCATTTTTGGTAACCTTAATAATGTCACGGACCCCTAGACCATGCACTATAGAGTACCAGTTGGAAATCACTGCTATAAAGGGTTAGTTTGATATAAATCGGACGATGAATTGGTAGACGTTTTTTACGCAAAAAGTCTAGAATCCGTTGGACTCATCATTGTGCACCATCTATAAGTTAAATTATTATAAAGATATTCCATCATTATTTACAAAATCTAATCTCTGAGCATAATATCAATAATTTGTAATTGCAATTCAAAGTATTACTGTTGTGTTTTTTTTTCACCTCGCTCTCTCCCTACAAGGCATACACTTTTATATAATGATTAACGACTAAGTAGTTCATGAATTTTTCAGGGAACTACTATTTCCTTCGATAGTCTTTTTTGAATAATATACCTGTATGATATTAGTTCAAAACATGAAAATACATACAACAGTTATTTCCTGGTATAAGACATACATAAAATACGTAGTCTTATACCAATTTAACGTTTAGGATCTGGCTATTAGTTTTTTTGTAATGTATAAGTTTAAAGGTAAATTCTAATTTTAAATATAAAAAAAAACTCACGACATATAATTCAGAAGTTATAAATGATATCAAGTATCAACATCATAGAGGAGACAACAGGATTTCCATTGATTGTTCAGCATAATTGGGTTAATTATATCTAATGAGTAATGCATTTCCCATAAATCTAGCTGATTTGGAGTATTTTCACTGAAATCATAAATTGCATCATAATTGTAGGAGACGCCATTTTGGGGATTCGAAGAGGATATTTTTGCTAAATAAAATGGACAAATTCACTAATAAATCTGGATGAAACTCAATCAATTGCAAGGTAGTAGATAATATAGGTGTCATGGTTAGCATCTGCATTCCGATTGGCTGAGCTAAGGGACGTCACATATGTTGTATTCACTCAAAAATTAAAACTGGATGATTAAGGTTGGTAATTTTGGTAAGAATACAAAAGCGTGCGAGGAGAAGAGAAGAAATACTTATGGCATCGTTGATTTAATAATATACATCTTCTTCTATCAAGAACGTCATCATTCCCACCTTTATTCAATATTAATATAATATTAGATACTGATAGTCAATAGAAAACTGAATAAAATGCCTAAAATAACGTCGCCTTCTGTCTGGATTTATGAAAATGGAGGCCCAGGAATTTGGAAAATACTTACCGGATGAGAAACAGATGGCTTGTCGGATTTGTCGATATAAATGTGTCTTTAGTCCCCTGTTTAGAATTAAACGCCACTCATTATCCTCATCTCATATCAGGAGTATGGATATTCATCTATAAAATCAAGTTAACGATGAATTCAGATGAGTCAGACTTTAACTTTGATCTCACAAAGATGCTTATTGCATGTAATATAACCTTATCGAAGGCTAATCATCCTACATTCAAAAAATTTATGGAGAAATACACGGGTAAATTCTTCCCTTCCCGAGGAACCATCCTTAATTAATGGAGGATGATGGTAATGATGTCATTTATAGAAATACACCTATTGTAAATTGTGAAGTTAAGATAATTTTCAGCATGTTTAGAGCCATCCACACCAAATTACGAAATGGAACTCTGAATTTTGTACCATTTAACAGTAAGTATTCATTTTTTTTACAAATCTAACCATAAAATATGATTTTATTTTAGCTAAAATTATCAAGAATTATGATACACAACTCATTCAATGGCAAAAAAACTGCTTAAATGGATACAACAATGGGGGTAGCAGCTTTGAATGGTTCGCAAGTAGTTATTCTGACACTAGTTTCTTCACTTAAAGACTTTGGTATGATAATTAGGTTTCCAATATTACATAGTCAATAAATATTACTTTTTTATCACCTATGGTTCATAAGCTCCAAGAAATGGTGTTCAGAAAACTCATAAAAGGCAAACACAACTGCTTAAATGGTCACAACAACGGGGGTAGTTACATTGGGTGTAGCATTATAATTAACAATTGTGCGTATCCTTCATGATAATAGTATGCTGGAGTAATATCGCCGGACATTACTATATAATTAGCTTTTGCACTAAATATTTACGATGGATTTAATTATAACATTTTTTGTATTAGTATATTTATTGTCTAATTTTATGATTTTTTTATTAATAATTATTTAGATCTCACCGATAGAGATATATCTGTCCTGTGCTCAATTGTATATAGCAACTTCCAGATTAGGAAAAAAAGGGTGATGATCTTTTTGATTCACTCCACGTCTGGCTTGTGTTTAGCAACTTAAAGTTATGACATATTGAACTGAATTCCGATTTAGAACAAGAAAATATTATTTGGATCAATCTATTATTTCAATATTCTGTATTTATAATTTATTGTTATTATTAGATATATGATTCTAATTGTTTAATTTTGTATATTTAACTTAAATGTATGATGGTTTATTTTTTAGTATATAGATTATATTTAATTTAAGTCTTCTATTTTAAACTTGAAACTTCAAATATATTTCGAAATACTCTACTTTGTCGTTTCATTAGCTATTATTCTGAGAATATGGTTCATAATGAATTACAATTTTATAGAGTGTGACGTTTTCAAATCTAATGTAACGGATAAAAACCGTCTAAGTCTAAGTTGTACAACTATTATTGGTCAGTATTACGAACTATTACAAGCAATATAAAAGTGGAAAATCTATAGAAAATTTGATTTCCCGAGTATTTTTCAAATTTTTACTATAATATATGTCCCTTTCTGGAGAGATAAGTAAAAATTACAAGGCAACAGAGACTTATTCAATGCATCATTTTCAGTTTTTTTTTACTCTATAAGACCATAAATAACAAATTAAGATTTAGTTGTTAGTTTATTTTTTTTCATATGAGAATTTCATGTTAAGAAAAAATGATATCGACTTATTTTTAATATATAATAGATTTCTTCGATATAATGATCATAATGATAAGATAATGGTGTCTATCCCTATCCAAAGAAAATTGAAAAAAATCACAAATGATTAGATGCAGTTGTTCAAACTTCAACTACAAGGCAAATAATATTATTAGTTGTCTATCGTATTATATTCATAAATATAGATAGATGTTCACCTATTTTTTATTTTTTTTCATACCTACAAGGGTAAAGTATGAAAATAATTTTTTAATAACCTCAAAATAGAGGCAGTACTTTTATTCATGACATCCTCCCATTTATTTTCAACAGCCTTTACATTCCTTTAAAAAATAGCTGAACCGACATATTTTTTCCGAGTTACCTTATTTATTGGAAAGGTTTACCCGTGCCATAATTGATCACAATACCATAAAAATTGAAATTGAAATACACAAAGCAAGAGGAGGGAGGAGCGTCAAACGTCATCCATTTGCCTTTTTTAAATTTTATCAACTATATTTGCCTGAGGCCCACAAATGAGTAACGAAATCTAACCAACTCGACGATAAAGCTATACAATCGACTATAATTATAAACTAAAACACTTACAACAGCAAATTATAGCTTAAGACAAATGATTTAAATTTAATATTGCAGTAATAAATCCTCCACTGTTTACTAAGCCCATTCATCAAGTTTGGTATGCTAATGGGCCTTTAAAACATATGTCTCTCTCTAAGTTTATTAAATAATTATTGATGGACAACTTTCCAAATAAAAATGAAGGTTTGATTTAATAGTATTTTGAAGCTTCAGTAAATTAATTACCTTGGATTGGAGTTCACGATGAAAATCTATATGTAAGTGGAAATCATATATAATACCTTCCACAAAAATAGAGCAAATAAATTATATATGTTACAAAATGCCAATTTACAGAAAGAAATTTCCTACGCCAAAATCTTTGATCTAATAAAATATGATATTTCAATGAAACAACAAAATTTTCTTAAACATCAAGAGAATTTAATGAAATTTTCAGGAATTACAGAATACAGTATAGTTCAAAAGCTGATATTTTTAAATACCTGTAATTAAAATATATTAAATGAAATTCGAGTATATGAATA
This sequence comes from Lepeophtheirus salmonis, assembly GCF_016086655.4. Lineage (NCBI taxonomy): Eukaryota > Metazoa > Arthropoda > Copepoda > Siphonostomatoida > Caligidae > Lepeophtheirus > Lepeophtheirus salmonis. Next base: position 22,496,637 of record NC_052144.2, read on the forward strand.
TCGTCCCACACTTTCCAGACAATTAATTATGGATATTGAAAAAAAAGGAGAGGTTAAAAATTAAGACAAAGTACTTTCATATTGCACAGTAATAAAGATTGAAGGTGTTAATATAGTGTTAAAATTTATGTACTTTGCATCGAAAGATTAGATAAATAAATGCATTAACGCCCATTATACCTTTTATTGAATCCATTGTATCCTATTTGTGATTTTGAAAGCTATCTTGAAATGTGTTATTTACTCATTGAATTGTGCAATTAAACAAAGCAACGGATTGAAAAAAACCCAAAAAAAAACAGCAACTATATTTAAGGCACCATCAAATATAATAATTATAATTATACCCTTAGTCAAGAAAAAACATTTAGTAATCTTCTTAAAAAATAGTGGAAAAGCTACCTATTATAAACAATAAGAAAATGAACTTTAAAATGAACGCTGTTCATATTTTTTTCCTCTTCATTGTTCTTTTTTTTCGTTCGTCGGTCATTCCTTCAAAAAATGAGCGGAAAGAGTGAATGCAGCTCGTTTTTCCGTTCAATGTCAAAGTCTGTATATATTTATAAATAAGGAAGGCAGAGACTTAAAACTTGCAAAAACACGGCCTTCTGTTATGCTGGGAATGGGCCACCCCTCACCTGTAAGGGGGGTTTCTGTTTTGGAAATTTTTGTCCTTTTCGGGACGGTGACTTAACACGGGCATAGCCAGGTTTCAGCTGATTTTTGAGCTGATTTTTTTTGGATAGGCCTCTAATTGGTTTTTAATGGCTTTGCTGATTTTTTTTTAAAAAGCTGTAATTTTTTTCTGTGACCTCATTTCCTATATCACAGTGGTCTTAGTTTGTCTATTGTATTAACCTCTTCAGACAGGTAGGTTCTTTTTTTTATATTACTGTTAGAGAATTTAATTTTGTTAGTTGAAAGATGATGCCATCCCATCAAAGAGGATCTCTATGTTAAACTCTCTTCGGAATCATTACTTAAAAACCCAAAATTTGGAATCATATGTTCAGATACAAAAGGGTCAGACATTGCAACTTGCCTGGGGCGTAAGAAGACCTATCTTTCAGAATATTCTGTACAATATCGAGCTAAAAAAGATCTTAGTATCACATTGCATAAATTCAGGCAATAAAGTTAGCTCCGTCACTGAAGTTATCAACACTGCGTCTTTTCTGGGCTTCACGGACGGTCAGGCAGAGAAAGAGACATTTGACAACATTTTTGAACCGCTTCTTAATTTTTCCAACTCGGCAGAAATTGACCAGATTCAATTCTACAAAATTTCGTTCTTAATGGAGCAAATATATAGTCTCTTCAAACAATCTAAAGGTAGAAGATATTCTTCTAGAGTCCTTTCCATTGCTTTGATATGGCACAAAGGTTAGTTCACCCCTCAATGAGAAAATATATATATGTCACAGTAGAGATTGAAATCCAGTTGAATTGTTGATTCTTCTAGTAGAGATCATGATCTCTACAAGGAGAATCATTAACTTTTCTAGTAGAGATTACAATCCTATTCTATCGCTGGACAAATTACAATTTTATTGATGGAGATAGTAGCATTGAATATTTGAAGAGGTTGTATGTTTTCGATAATATGACGCCAAGTCATACTCTCTAATTGACCTATTATAGTTAATAGTAAATCGTTTGGCTCTAGAATTTCAACAGAAATGAAACTCTACTTATTAATAAACAATAAATAAAAAAACCATTTTTCATCTTTAAGATAGCGTGTTCGTGCTAGTAAAAGTTAATCATTTAATCTCTTTGAGTTTGTGTAATACTGCATTTCTTCTAGTAGTCCTTGACTATTACTGTGTCATTCGCGAACAATTCGTTCTTTGAACAACTCTTTTTAGTGAACGTACTGAACCGACTCAGTTGCATGAATGATTTGTTCATTTATATTGTAAGTTTCCCATATATAGAATATATCACTCAACCTCAATCAAATATTTATATCCACTTTGACTTTTTTGTTAAATGATTATGAAATATCAATATATTCTAGTAAACATGCATATATTTGTGTATTATACGGTAGCTTATTAGCTTGCTACTTTGATCACACTCTAATTTGCAAACACAGACAACTGCAAAGTACTGAATCTTTAAAAAAACTGAATCATCAAAAGAACTGAATCCTATGGAAGTTTTAGGATATTAGGAATGTTGAACTGAGCCCAACTAAAGTCATCTTGTATTTTTTAATACTAAATTGGATTAAATACAATTTGATCCAAATGAGTACCGTAATGCAGTAATCAATGATGATATTTTTTACATGTATATTTTATATATATTAAATAAATTGATATCTTATTTAATTTAAATTTAATCTCTAAGAATTTGTAATATTGATTCAATAAAGGTTTTTTAAATATCAGGTGGAATCATTCTTTTTTTCTGGATATCGAGAGTTGAATAAAAAATTAAGTGGAATCAATGCCCCAAGTTTTATATTTTATAAAATTGTTTATATTGATCTATTTACTTCCAATGATTTAATACAGCTTCTTTTAATAAAAGTAGAACTTAAATATATCAGAATTTACTTTATTATAAAATAGAAGGGAGTTTCTGACAGCCTATTTATGTATATAATGCATCTACACAAATGCTTATTTGATTCAATTTGGAGGTCAGTACAGTTTTTGTGATTGTTTATGTAGTCTTTGTGCAACAATTTGTTTGTCTCAAATTGGAAATTGAGAATTTTATTCTTCTGTACAACTTACGGAAGGAACTTGAATGAAACTTTTTAAATTCAGCATTATAACTTTAAAATTAAAACATCTAAATCCCTTAACTAGTAATAAATTCAATTTGACAAATTTCATTTTAATAGTTAGATAGGTCACAGAAACGGTTTTTGAAGACTGAAACTTAAAAAAAAACCTCTATACACAATAGATCATCCAAAATATAAGATAGTGTACACGTTAACATAATTATAGTTTGTATAAAATCTTGACTTAAAGTATATTTTTATCATTTCTATTTACAAAAACAAGAATTAATATAATCTATTTCAATTCGCTCTTTAAGAAGGAAGTTTGAATTTCACTGTGAATTAAAAATTATAGTTATTACTTATTATTATCAAAGTAATGTAAATGATATTTCAACCTTAAACCTCAAAATGTAAAGATCTTCTTATCCTATTCAATCCTCAAAGTTCGACAACGCAACAGATCAATCTTGTATTCATCGACCTCTAAAAATCACGTTTAAAAGTCTGTTTTTCTTGTCCAGCAGTCGGTAAGATACATTAAATTGAAAATTAAAACTATAGTGACGTCATAGACTATGTGGTTGCGTGTTCTGGCAAAATATGCCTGTCTTGCCCAGAAGTCTGGTACGATATATAAAATTAAATATTATAGTAAGCCCGATTACATGATGGTCTAACCTTTTATTTCTATTAACCTTGGTGAAGATGAATTATGGATGTTCGCAGATGACCAACACAAAGAAGCTGCGAGTAAAAGTTCCTGTTAGCTGGGTGGTTATCGACAAATAAGGATACAACAATAAATTCAATTTGGTATAGTGCTTGTATCATGACTATATATTGACTCAGATGAATTCGGCATTCAAATTTGCCATGGGGGATAAGAGATCCAACATCTATGTATTTTTCCCCCCAGCATACTTTATAAAGGTGAGGACGAGTTTTGTGGATTGATTGTTCTCAGTTCCTAGAAACTTGTCTCTCACAAACTTCACTCTTTTAGCAGAGTAGACCTCATCAAATATGAGTCACATTTTGTTCCCTTTTGTTCAGACCCTTTATTCTGGCACTTAAATATTGGAAGGTTAAACTAGAAAACTTGCCTCCACGGTTACAGCACTTGAAAGGGCACTAAGATGCTTGGGACATGGAATTGTGAGAGTATTCTGGTAGATTAGTGTAATGTATTTCATATTTCCTTCACCCTTTTTTTTCTTATCTTCTTGTATTTTCTTTTATATTTATATGTATTGAAAGTACTGTATTTTACGTAGTATAAATAGTCATGTATTTTGTAAATAAATTAGAGTAGGTTTTTATATTATAGAAAATACAGATGATCTTATAAATAATTATTGTATTATTTCCTCCACGCCATTCCTTGTCCTCATGTCTCTCGGTCATCCTGGATCTCTCCAACTGCAAATAAGTTTGTGTCTCCTCTCCCTCGTCAAGACACAACATTGGCGACGAGGATGGGATCAGGATCACGTGACCTCCCTGCTGTGGGATCGTCGGCGAAGCTAGCCCTTTTTCGTCGACAGGGAGAACGCTCGTTCGTCTGCGGAAGGCGGAGCAATATGGACTGTGCCTCAGTTTGGGCCTCGTGGAGAAAGGAAGAGAACCGTGGTCACTTACAAGAAGTGAAGTGTGTGTCCGTGTCAGGGACCACATCATTAAAAGTGGATTTAATCCTACGAAGTTTTGGTTCTCTGTTGTTCCTACTCTCCCATTCACATCATTGGATAATGGATGTGCAATGGTCTCTCCTCTGGATCATCCCGAGTTGGATGAGGGTACATCGAGCAAGATCGACATGTCTCCCAGGGACGAGTAGGGTGCTCGTGTCCCTAAAACCTCGTTAAGGGTGAAGGTTATTTCTCCCAGGGACGAGCAGGGTGATCGTGCCCCGAAAACCTCAAAAAGGGTGAAAGTTATGTCTCCCAGGGACGAGCAGGGTGTTCGTGTCTCTAAAACCTCTATGAGGAGTATTGTTCTCCTTTCTCCGGTGCGCATGCTGAGAGCACGGCACGTCTATGGAGATAAAAAATTTATGTACAAGAAAAAATGGTGTGTCCGTGCCTGGACATGGATGGAGCGGATCTATAAGCTGCTATTCATGGAGCAGAACCTGTGTAAGCACCGTGCTTGGGGGGTGATGTAATGTATTTCATATTTCCTTCCCCCTTTTTCTTATCTTGTTGTATTTTCTTTTATATATATATGTATTAAAAGTACTGTAATTTACGTAGTATAAATAGTCATGTATTTTGTAAATAAATTAGAGTAGGTTTTTGTATTATAGAGAGTACAGATGATCTTATAAATAATTATTGTATTATTTCCTCCATGCCATTCCTTGTCCTCATGTCTCTCGGTCATCTTGGATCTCTCCAACTGTAAATAAGTTTGTCTCCTCTCCCTCGTCAAGACATAACAATTAGTGTCAACTGCTCTATTAAAAATTCCAACTTTGATGTTTGGGGTATCTCCAAGTCTTGGGATTTTTTCAATCTCATAATGACTTCACACGTGTCATATTAAGTTAATTGCTCCTTTGATCTAAGATATACAGCAATATTGATAGCTTCAGTCACGGAATTGATCTTATTCAATTTTAATCTAAGACTGTGAGAAACTGAAGTGTTGCTGATTCTCTTATGTTCTAGGAAAACTTTGAAGGTGAGGTTATCCTCAAATTCCAAACTTGCTTTGATTTCTAGGCTCTTGTTCTCAGTAGCATCAAGTTTTACGAGTGATAATTTGGGTGCTTTTATAAGAAGAAATCCTGATGGCAATGTCTCCCGTGAGAACTTCTCAAACATATCAGTTGGCGTGTGTATTTCTTCCTTCTTGAACATTTCAGACTCCATGTCGTCTTGACGTTGGTGTTCAAGTTGGAGTCTTTGACTACTGGAGGAAGCTCTAGTTAGACTTTATGGTGGTTATGAGAAGGAAAGGTAGTCCTGTGGCCAAAGGATGGCATTGCTTTACTGTGGGTACAACATCTTTTTTCAAGCGTCTGCAAGTTATAAATTAATAAATAATACATCAATTACAGGCAGTTGAAAAACTTAAAAACGTCCATACCGTAACCCTATAAGTGGAGTTACGTCACTAGGCTATCTGCTTTGACGATAGCTGACTTCCTTATGTGTTTGAGTCACGACCCAAAAACATTAAAAGTTTAATACTAATTGACGAATTTGTTCTGCATGTATAGTTATAGTAGATGTGGTTCCATTCTGGAGCACTAAATTTAAAATATTACGTTTTTTTATTTATCGGTAAGTAATTGATTGCACTGGACTCTATTATTATTAAATTTATACTAGCTTTTTTGTTTATATATACAAATATAAAAGAACCGAACAATAATAAAAAGAAGGATGGTTTTTGTAACGTGAGAGCCGGTATGAAAATTTTAAATCTTAACTACGATTCACAAAGCATTCTGATAGACCCATCCTTATTTGGAAGTTTTTTTTTCAAATATTAGGAGTTTATATTTTTGTCGTTTGGAGGGTATCCAATCCACGCAACTTCTGGTCCTCTCTTCGACTTCATGTTTAAGGGATCTTCTCTCTTTGTGGAGCTCATCTTCTTTAATGGAAGGATTTTTAATTGTGCAAATCCCCCTTCACATCAAGGTATGAGATCATTTCAATCATTGTCTCTATGTTAAAGAATAGATACATTCCTCCAGATTTTCTACGGATTCGTTGTTTACTTCTTAAATATGAAATAAGGATTCTTATAAAAGGACAGAATAATCGACTGGAACAGAGAGATAGAGTTCTCATCCATCATCCACAACTCATATTGGGACGATGTTTACTACATAAATTTAAAAAGTAAAAGTTTAAATAAATAATTATCACAGAATTCTATCATTCTTAAGAGATATTTTACTAAATATAATGCCTAAAGTAAGTTTTTAAATTTAATAAATTATCAAACACTAAGGATCAAAATGATGAGCAAAAACTCTGGCTTCATCAGTGTTGAATCAGTGATATAAAACACCTCTTGGGTTTTTAAAAATAGACACTGCACAGACTCTTATAGTTTTGTTTACCGAATTAAATTGAATACATTAAAAATCAAAAATATTATACTATATAATTTATTGACATGAAATTTACTATTTAACTTTTGTCAATATATATAGTAAAATATCGCTTAAGAAATATCAAGTAACCACAAATTTTTACTTTTTAATTTATATAGTATTAATAACCAAGACTCATCCCAATGACGTCACCAGAAATAAAGACAAGATTTATTTAATAAATCTGCTGTTCTTGCCAGCTTTTTTGTTGTTGCCCAACTACTAGAAGTCTTTTATTAGTCCTTGCCTTGTTCTAGTAACATCGAGAGGAAGATATGTAAATCTGTCTAAAGAGAGTTAGTGACATACCTTGTATTTCAAGTTACCTTAAAATAAATATAATTATTATATTCAATGATGAAATCTAGTGAATATTTTGGAGGAGAAAACCCAGCCAACACAGAACGTAATATTAACGAAAGAATATTGTTAAATAAATGTGTGTTAGAACTTTATCAGGAACTATATATTACTATAACTATAAAATATTATATTTACGTTGACTCATGGTTATAAATTTAACGAATAGATTCGTTATTTCGTTACGTTGTTTCACGGTTATGAAATAAAACAAAAAAGTTAAATAACTTTATTTGTCGCTTTGAATCTATTCTTTAGCTGCGTCATTCATAATTTAAAATTCATAAAAGACTAGAGATATCTGGAAATAAAAGTAAAATGGAGCACGCTTTTTTTTCAACAAGATATCTAAGGGTTCTTCGCCTTGCTTTTTTTATTTATAAAACCCCTATTTACGTTAGTATTTGGTTCGTTATTGTCGCTGTTATTCAAAAAATATTTTTTTTTCTACAACTATATTTATAAGCTAAATTATTATTTTGAGTTACTTTTTTACGAATTTTACAGCAATGCCCCAGGAGCAGTTAGCTAGACAAGCCTACAACAAGAACTGGAAGAGGGTTTACCAAGAGATGGAATATGTGCAAAATGGATTGAGAGGAGAAATGCCACCAGAAAACAATGTACCCAACGTTGAACAGCTTGAACCAAAACAACAAGAATCCATCAGAATTCGGGACTCTTACCATGAGGATTCCTTATTGTTATTGGCAGATACTGAGCCTGAGAATAGAATGACAATTGGAATGCCATTAAATAAAAGTATTTTTCCTGAGATTATTAAAGATATAAATACTATTGAGTTCTCTAATGACTCTGCCGTTGAGGATGGTAAGTGCAAAACTCACTCAAGAACTTTTTACAACACTGGGCTATGAAACGCCATATTAAGCACTCGGCACTTGATTATTTTCTTGTTATTTCTTATTTACATTATATAAATGTGTTATTCTTTTATGAATACATAAGTTATTATTTTAGTCTAGGTGTTATATGTACTTGTATATGATGTTAATATTTTTAATTTAATAAAATATAATATTGTGGTACGTAATATTCTGTGCATTAGAAAGCGTTTTCATTACAATAGGGTATTAAGGAGTTGAGCTCAACCATTAAACAACCGTGATAACGTTAGATCTACATTATTTTAAAGTTGTTTTCAACCACCAAACAACTATGAGATAACGTTCAATCAATGTTATTTGAAAGTTGGTTTTAACCATTAGATAACGTTAATACAACGCTTAGACAACTTTCCTTCACAACTATGTATTAACCATAGAACAACCAAATTTAACGTTTACACGATGTTTAGTTAAGGCTTACCTTATATCAACGTTAAATTGTTGCTTGGGAAAAGAATAATGTTCATAGCGTTTCATTAGATCAACTACAATCAGCTGTTACAAGAGAGGAAGGAGAAGAAGATATAAACAAGGACCAAGGAAGTTTATAGCTAAGAGACATGTTTTAAAAGTATTTTGCTAGGGAAAATCATCAAAATAATTAGAATGAGACCGTATATTTCTTATAGAAGTGGTAGTTTATTAGTACTTGAATCAAAATAAACATTAAAAACATATAAAAAAAGAAAAGGCACTATCAAGAAGTTCAAAGTTGGTCCAAGTCTACAAGTCAGAAGATTTTGACTAAAATTTAGATTTTTTTCTATTAGGTTCTGAATTCTTAGCTGCCGTTCTCTTTTTTGTTAAAAATTGGATGTCATCATTCAGTTGAGCATTTAAATTTTTACTCATGCCATTAAACAAAGTGAATGAAATTCTTTGAAGAAAAGCTGACCAGGAGTGTCCTTCCTCGCACTTTACTCTCACAACGGCGGTAATTTCAGAGTTTAAACTGTCAACAAATGGAGCTCGAGGATTTGGGGTGCCAAGTAAACTGTATTTCTCTTCCGAAGTAGCTGCCATGTAAGAGCACATGAAGTGAGCATAAAGACTGGAGAGGTAGAGAATGTCGGATGTAGTCGACAACCCCCTCTTCTCATTATGTCGATGAATTCTTTCAGGTCTACAAGCTGATGACGTTTAGGATATTCCCCATAGTTCTGACAAACTCTGAAAATTCGGTTTTTGTCTTTAAACTCCGATTTGTTGTCTTCTTTGGAGGAGCACTTAAGTGCTCCAATTGATGATTCGCGAAACATAGTATTAGCCAATTTCACATTGATCTTCTCCAAGTTTGTAGGGTTCAATGCTTAGAGGGTCAATTTGTGGGCCTGTTTGACTTTGAAGTGAGACTCCTTGAAGTGAATCTCCTTGAGGTGGGCAAAATTTGGTACGACAGTCTTCGATCTTCCAAGTGTTGATGGGCACTCGAGCACTTCCACCCGTAGGAAGCAGTTGTAGATGTTTTTGAAGTTGTGCACTGGGTCAAACAGCAGGTAAAATTTCTTTTTTCTTCCTGACGATGAGGAATGAAATTCTTCAGTTGGCCATTGCAAAGAACTTGCAGTTGGTAGTATAGTTATCTACTGAGAGTGCCACTACCGTGAATCCCACTTCCTAGAGTGCACATATGAAATCAGAGTCGTTGAAATGCAGGAAACACAGCTGTGTACTTTTGGATGGTGCCTAATCTGTCTTCTTCAGATATGTTTCTCTTGGAATTGCTCTCAGGCAGGTGGTATAAAGTCCTGGGTTTCTCTCTTTATTTGGCCACAGATGGATCGTAACATCAGACTGTTGTGGCTCGTTGTCATAGCCGTTCTACACCTTGGAGCACAACCCTTTGTGGGCATGATTGGAATTACAAAACACAATAAAGATGGTGTCTACAAAGTAACTTACAGTTATTACTTTTTATCTTACCGAACATGTTCCATTGTTTTTTTCAATAGTTTTTTATTCTTAAAAAAAGTTATTTGATAAATACTTACTCTTACGAATCTAATATTTCAATATTACATTTTATAACTAGCTAGTTCCTGACAATTCTTACTGATAAGCAACATCTTATTTTGTAAGAATGGCTATCAATATGCTGAAAATCCTCTCTAAGTCACAATTTACAATAGGTGTATTTCTGTAAATTGTTTCCTCAGAATTTGCTAGGTCTCGCGCTAGATTTTTATCTAAAAATGTATTTAATTTTTTATTGAATGACTCTAGCTTGATATCGACGCGTAAATGTTCGATAATAGTCAAGCTAACAAGTAAAGGGAGTCTTCCTTCTAACACAGTAATGACCTCCGTAATTGGGTTGAGATCATGATTAATTATTATTGGCAATTCTTCATAAATAAACTCATCTTTTATAATATCCTTAGCTTTAACGACCGTTATTGTTTTTTCACTAAGGTTGTTTCAATATTCCTTGATTACTTCGAAGTTATTGAAATAGTAATCAACTGCTTTCAACCATGTGCTGGAGGTAAGGAAATTTAGTAAGAAATAGTAAAGTTCCGTTTTCTTAGCTCGGTATTCAAAACATTTTTTTTATTTGTGAAATGAAGTCGTTTGTCTTTGGGAATTTCTTACGTGCAAGTTCAGCCACGTTATGGAGTCCATGAGCCAAACAAATAATATGTTTCATTTGGGGTTAGCTTCTTTCGAGGTCTTCGTCCACTTTTTTACAGTAGGACGCTCCATCCGTGATGAAAACTTTTAACTTATTTTCATCAAAGTCAAAACCAAGAGTTAGATGAATACTCTGAACGACAAAATTTGCAACATTAACGGCATTAGCAACTTTTATTTCTATCATGTTGATTAGATAAGGACAACACAAGAAACAGCTATCCAAAAGACCCATCAGTATAAATGTAATTGATCGTTCCCGGTTTTTCTTTCAACAGCTATGAAAATATCCTTATCTCCAATTTTCCCTTTAATTTTGGAGATTGTATCCTTGCTGATAACCTCCATTAATCTATGAAGAGTACTTCTACTAGGGACAGTGCTATCGTCATATTTCTTCATAAACTTTGAGAAAATGGGGATCTCCAGGGTGAAAAAAGGTATATTCAGGAAACTAGCATCTTTAAGAGGCCGGTATTTAAAGTTGTCAGAATCATCATGAATCAAATTGTAAATGTTGTTCCTATGCACTCATATTCTTGATGTGGGACGAGGATATTAAGTGTCGTATGACTCTGAATGGGGGAGGGGGGTGTAAGGTATATTCGACAAAATATTTTGTTGTCGTCCAGTAGGTAGTTCCAAATTTCATAGTCTCCATTAATTTCAATCCAGTGTAGGGAGAAAATGTTTTCGCCATTTCACTAAAATTATATTGTACAAACTCAAAGGTACTCGGCGAACAATAGATTCCTTGAGGAGATATTAGCACAATAATAATTCGAGAAAGAATGAATAAATAAGAAAGAAAATTCAAATTTTATTTAAGTATTTACTAAAAAACAAAAATGAATGGGTATGTAGAAAATTGGAATCCAATCTAACCTAGAATACACCACAGTTCCATAGTTGAGTGATTTGTAAATAATGTGCTATGGTACATTTCATAGAAAGTAATCAATTTACTAAGAAATTGACAATTGTTTACGCAAAATTAGATCCATAATTTTTCAAAATAATATTTTTTTTGTAACCTCAAAGATAAAAATAATTATACGAATAATCAAGAAAAAAAAAGGTGTAATCTTTGGAAAAAATATTAATTAGAAAGAATAAAAATGACTGCTGTTCATTTTTTCCCCCGTTTATCCTTCTTCTTTTTTTTGTTCATTGTTCATTCGTTCAAAAATGAATAGAAAGTGTGAACGCCGTTCATTTTTCCGTCCAATCTCCAAGCCTCGTGTAAATACTGACTTGAGGAAGGACTTAAATTAATGAACTCAGACTGAAGATCAAAGATTTGATACTTGACAAGTTAGTGACTTTGGCATACCTCTGGTGCGTTGTCCAATGGATTTGAATTTAGATTTTACACAAGTCAACAAAATTAGAATTTATAAAAATCTTTTAAGTTCCATATTCATTCCAGTAGCCATGGATTACTAATTTGGATTTAAAATTATTTTTTACTATTTTTATAAACTTGATCCAACTTTTGAATATGAAAAAAATCAGTAATCTTCAAGAAATGGTTAACGGTTAAAAAATGTTGTATTACTAATAAATACTTACTTAAGTTAAAATGAATCATTCAATTATGAGAAAATGTAACTGAAAGGTTAAAAAAATCACCAAAAGGTTAGGTCCCCCTGAAAATTTGAAGAATATTTTGGAGGATAGCAGCTTTGATATTATGGCAATTTCTTATATCAGTTGCGAGCATCTATCAAATAAAGGAAAGAAACACAAAATCCACTCAGTATCCAGCAATGATATTAGCAGGAATTACTCTCATGCCGATCCTCGATTCTACTCTCAAACATACTTACACTTATAACTTCTCAGTGAAAAGGTGGGTTCACTGAAGTGCTTATGCACTCATTCAGCAAGCATAATTTCTCCCTTTTTATTAATATATTGCACTTCACTTCATATACATATGTATATTTATTTTAAAGTTACAAAAAAAGGATAATAGTTATGATAAATATAAAGTAGATATACGTGCTAAATTGTGCGAAAGCACTTCAGTGAATCCACCTCAAGTCTCCGTCGTTTATGACTAGCAAACACATTTGTGGATCTAATAAAAGTTCAAGCCAACTGTTGAAGCATCCTCATAATGTAATAAATCAATTATTTATTAATCAACACTAAATCGTTTCAATTTGTGGCAAATAATTCAACATTTTATCTTTTAAAATTAGTGGAACATGAATAGGAATAATAATTACATAGCATTGCAGCATTAATCATCACCAATTATATTTATCATTTTTTTCGGCAAAGTTGTTTTCGGGAATCTCTCCGTGTACAGAAAATTAAAAGTGAAACTGAAAAAATCAATCAAAATCTGTTCTTTTTATATAAATTTTTTGAAGTTGCGATATATAATTTATTCTTTAGCTTTAGCTATACTAAATGATTTTTTTTTTTAAATATTATTAAAAACATATATGGTAGGAAAATAATTCAAGATAACTTAATTGATAATTTATTTTTCAAATGATGGAATATTTTTAATTAGTTCTTATTACTTTTAATTTTCATTTATACAAGTAATTATTTCACATTGATATAGGAGAATGTCTTTGAATCATAACTATACTTTAAAAGCATGTTTTTATAGGCCATACTATAAAGTTGAGAGTTTTAATTGTTATTTTCATGTACTGCAGCTTAAATAACAATAATATATGTGACGAAAAATGAACAAAATAATGAGATACAGTGTAACAAGTAGAATATACATTTTTGTAAGGAAATAAATACGTTTAAAAGTTTGAAAGGAAAAAAGAATGGTATATGTGGTGTAGTACCATGTAGTGACTTCTCCTTGCAATCTTTTTTTTTTCCTTACGAAAATTTCAACTCTAACAATCAGGAATGCTAATCGGCAGTAATTTGGCCATGATAAAATAAAAGAAACCGAAAATCAACTTGGTAACCCTGTCAATTTGAAGATTGTTATAGAGGAAAGTAGCTAAGTTTTATTACGTTTCATTAGATCAGCTACTATCAGCTGAGACGAGGAAAAAGGGAAATAAACAAGGACATTGGTAAAAATTACTGTCGATCCTCAATTCTACTCAGTGTCCAACAAGTACTTACAAATATAACTCCCAACAAATTCAAAGAGTTACTCGATGTCATTTATAAGCACACGCCATTGACAACTATGGACCAATCGAGAGTGCTACTCCCCTGTATTTCTAGACCAGCAGCTGCAGGTAGGATGAATTTGAATTCGTTGATTCTCTATTCTATAAAATTTTGTCAATAAAAATATACGAAATTTGATGAATTTATTTTCATGTAGATTTTTTTACTACTTGGAAATTATTTTTATAAGCTACGATATGCCTACTATGCGTCTCGTCTATGGCTGCAATTCAATCCAATCTAAAGAAGAAAAATTCATTTCCTTCCATCAAATAAGAATAAAGAAGAATTGCTAAAGTGGGGGAGTTGCGGTCCGAAGAAAAAATTGGAAGTCCTCAAAGTTTCATGAATTTGTTTGATCCATTTTGAAAGTTGAAATTAAATTCAATGATTGACTTTAAGTTCCTTTACTTTCTTGCAGAGTTATAATAGTAAGTCCTTTTTTAGAATCAGGGTATAGTTGGGATCGACATAGAAGTAATTCTACCAAATTTTCTTGATTATATCCTTTTTTCTTTCCTCCCTTGTCACATCTGATTGTACTTATCTTATGAAACGTCATGAATATTATTATTTCTCTCCTCCAAAACACTCTTCAAATTGTCAGGGTTAACATGTTGATATTCGGTTTTTCTTTTTTAACATGTCCATTGCACATATGATTTTCATAACAACTCATGATAATATTGTCTAAATTGCGGTAAGTGTAAATTTTAAAAGAAGTATTTGTTGGTAAGAGCATGTAAGTTTTCCGTTATTTTGGCGTTCGTCATTTTTTTTCCCGTTCCGCGTTCAGTCATATTTCCGTTCCGTTCTGCGTTCCAATCATAAGGTAGTACCATATACATTATACACTGTACGACAGCAAATCGCAATTTCCAATTTGATAGGGTTAGGGAAGCCATCTTTGAGGACTAGCTTTCAAGATTTTTTAACACAATAATTCGTTTAATATTAGCTTTATAATGAGCTCCAATTGACTAAAATCGGTTCATTCATTGTCGAGATGGAGGCAAAACGTAAAGTATAGCCGATTTGATTCGCGAAATGATTAACCTCGGAGTCATGATTCAGAATTATTCAATTGTCAAGTTTATATATTCGAATTAAGGTGGAGTACTAGAAACTTTCAAAGTACCCCTTGAGCTCCCCCCTGTACCACTGCCACAAAATAGATCTCCCAAGCGTTCGTTTTTGCTTTATCAGCTTCTTAAATTATATTTAAAAAATTAAAAATATAAATATAAACTTTGATTTCTTGAAATTTTTGTAAGTACTGTGGGAACAGAATGCTAAAATCTCTTTTTTTAGCGTTAAGCGTTCAAAAAAATATTCTTCCGTTCATTGAACAGGTCTGGTAAGAGCAAAATATGAATGTTCTTATAAATAACTATTTCTCCCTATTTAGAATATTCTAACGTATCAGCGAGCAAGGAACACTATTGTTATATTTTATAGTGATCTCTGTCAGTAGATATGTCGTCTTTTAAAGTTACTATAATTTTAGGACATTCTCTAAGGCGAGATTGTTATCTCACTTAAATTTAGAAAATATTTTCATCTCTATCGATCCTAAAAGTTGAATACTTTTAACCATTTTAGGATAGTCAATCTTTTCCTTTTACCTATCAAGGTGTTTGAAGGTGTAATTAATTGCATTGCATATAAATTTGACAAATAAAATGGATGATTAACTGAAATTTGTGTCATTTTCTGAATAATATTTCAAATTTTTTTATCAAACGTCAATTTTCAATTTTTTAGTAAAAATGCCACAAAAAGATGAATTTTGGACATTGAATGTGAAACTTCCTATATGCAACAAAGTATATTAAGTTTACAGAACATTTTATTTCATAATTTTTGCAATATTTTCAAAAATGAACCAGTAATCAAGGGTCCCTTTTTTTTTTTTTTTGTAAGCAAGAAAAAAATCTTGGTAGGTTTTTGTTTCGCTTTACAATGCCAATAAATACTATTAACTACTTTTGTTTCCAAAACTAGTGCAAAACAGTTTTTTTGCAATTTCCTTCCCGAGGTTCGATTTTGCAATATTCGACACAAATGTTTTTTTATACATATATTATGTATAGAAATTTCACCGCGCTCTTTTGATCCTAAGAAAGTACACCTCCTTCGTTTCACCCCAAGACAAGTTCATCTCGACAAAAATTCATCCACAACAATAAAATATTTTGAATATATCTTAATGAAAAAAATCATTTATGATGTAGTCCTTTATTCTACTTTTAATACTAAGTTTTAATAACTCACTAATATAATCATAATCTTAGTGTAGAAGTTCCTAATTGAAATAAAATTAATTTTTTAAGCTTAACGATAAACTTTAATTAACCCTTAATCCCCGATTTCAACAAATTTGCAACAAAACTTTATGATATTTTTATTTTCCTAAATTGAATATAGATATAGGGAGAGTGAGGATATATGTTACAAAAAATCAATTTTTTTTAACTGTCATAAGTTTTACAATTTAAAAGATAATTCAACGCCCGGTCAACATGACATAGGTCGTTAGCTAAGACATTCATTCCAAAGTATTTTTGATATAGTCAATAATTTGGAATTATTTGTCTTGGGTTGATAGTATTTATTGGTGTTTTCGAAACTAACCCAAAGGATACTTGATATACCAAGAGGTGACATGATACAGGGTAGAAAGAGACAGTGAACAAGGTAGGATTAGATATGTTACAACAGGAGGAAGCAGGTAAAACCGCTACTTTTTATATTCAAGGATTTATTTTACTTTTTATTACAGTTTGTCAGCATAAAGTAAATACTTATAATTACATATATAAGATAAATAAATAAAACATTTACTGAAATAGATTATAAAAATAATTTTTTATTTTTTTATTTACTGTGATTAGTAATTTAAGTATGACATGAAATTAAACAAAAAACAAAACATAATTAAATATATTAATATATTTATATATATATATAGTACGATTATATATACTAATAGTATGTTGTAACAAGTCTCCTCCATGGTGTTGGAATCAGAATAAATGATGTAAACGGAATATTTAAAAAGGCTCATATTTGTAAGCCCCCTCCTATATATCCTTTTATTTTTTCCTGGCTTCTTCCTTTTACATAAATAAAATAAAAATAAAAATGTATAAGATATTTATGTACATTAGTACTTTAAAAAAAAATATTTTAACGAATTTAAATTAATAACTGGGAATTGTTTTTTTATAAAACTATCAAATATTAGAATTAGATCTGTTCAATGTAAATAAATATGAAATACATAAAAAAAAGGTAAGGCAAAGATTTATAAATTATTGTTGCTCTGATCCTATTAGGCAAGGAGTGATTCAATCCCCTTTAAGAATATTAACTAAGTTATGTAATATTTTATGCTAAAACATAATTATATCAAATATGCATAAATCGAATAAAAGATGCATTAATAAGAACAACAAAGAGGAATCTACAGTTTAATTAGTATTAATATAAATATGTAGGTTCTGCAGGTAAAATGAAAATCTCACTTAACATTTATTATAAAAGTGAGCTTATAAAAACAATCATTATGATAAGCTTGCTATGTTTGAGTGATATTTTGTATCGCTTTTTTCGATTTTACATGCAATATCTTTGAAATTAATCTTTGAAAATATCAATTCAAATGAATCTAAAGTTAAAGTGGCAAAAGTTAATATTAAAATCAATTGAGAGACTTAATTATCTATAGCATTCAATTAATTAGCTAAAAATTATACTTTAAACAGTCTTTTGAACTTTTTTTAATTAATTGTGATTTTGTCATATTGAAAAAAAGATTACTCCTTTACTCCTTGGATTACTTCTTTTTCAGAACTATTTTGATATATTTGAGCTTTTAAGTAATAAATGATACACATGTGAAACTGATAACATTAGATACATATTTAATCAGTACGTAATAAAATTACAAATGATTTTTATTAAACAAGAATAAAATAATATAAAAATAAAATCAATACTTCTAACAAAACAAAAAAGCGCATAAAAGGGGTCAATTTTTTTACTAGCCATTCAATAACTTAGATTATGCGCAATTCTTCTCAAATAATCTCGAATATAATCATTATTATAATGTATTAAAATCCTTCTTAACCTCTCTGAACTAACAATGTAGGTTTGTTTTCCTTTACTAAGTTCATGCCCACCGACGTATTATTCAATTTTTACTTCAGTCAATATTTCTATTTCTTCCTCGAACCCCTATGCCATCCTTGAACGTTGTTATTTGTTTTTGGAATGTTTTCTAGGACTGAATTATAAACATTCTATATTTTGTGAGAAAATTTGGGAGGACGTCGACTAAATAATGTAAATTGAACCCGTCATAGGTTCAACACTTGAATATATTTCTTATTATATATGGATGGATAGATCCCTACACAAGGAAAGAGTTGACTCTATTCTCGTATGAGACTTAGCTTGGTTTGGTTCTCTTCTTTGTATAATTTTCATTCGTTCATCCTCCCTGTGGATATCAGAATTATGTAGTCTCTTGTTGAGGATAAAGTATCACGGATCTCTTCTTATGTCCTAATTCTTAGGGAGCATATACCTCTTTCCGTCTTTAATTAATGAAGATCCATCAAAGCAAATAAAAAAATACTTTTAAACTTAAAATTATAACTTATGTATCATACTGATATTCTGTTCCTACATATTGTTTTAATTGTAGTGTCTTGAAGAAATGTATGACATTGACCAATTTAACATATCTATTTTATCATTTATTCATAAATATAACATTTCACTTCACTTTGAAGTTATACATCTATCTGCATTATGTTATATGTATATCTAAGTCACTCGTGAAATAGTAAATTAATACAGGTAATTTTATTTAATTTCTTCCATGTATCACATTGTAAGTCTTCTTTAGCAGCTATATTTTTAGTTAATAAGTTAAAAAAATATATCATATGAACCCAAGGTTTTCTCAGATACAGCTGGGAATACTATATTACATGGAATCAGCTGCTATTTTTTTCCTTCCTTTTTCTTTGACATACTAAAGGAAGAAAATTAAGGAAATTCGAATTAAACAAAAGAAGAATCTCACCATTATTTTTTGGTTCTTCGTTCTGTTTAATGAAATTACTCACATAAATTTTCAAAATAATTTATTTAATATCAATAATTAAATTGATATTAAGAATTAAGTTTTTAATCTTTTTTGAAGTACTACATATTTTAGATAATTTTTTTTTTTTTCTGTTTGAATGAATTTTACTATTGGAATCAGAGGCAAAGTTTTTGGAAAACATATAGAAAAAAATGGTACATATATTAATAAAATTTGAACTCAAAGAATAGCCTTGGTTACATGAATCTCAGAACCACGTCAACTCATAAGAAAGAAATAGCTCTTTATTAGTCCTCACAAAAAATGATCTCGGATGAGACATACCAATTAAAGAACTAAATATTTCTTTATTATTAAAGCTGAAATCGAGTAATTGATAAATATGTGCACATAATAAATACATAATATGACTTGACTTTTTAAGGCCACCTCTATCAATATTATTTAAAAAAAATCATCTTCTGTATCGGAATCGGATTTTTCAAACTCGATATTTCCAGCAAGGATAAAAATTTCTGACAGCAGAGATATTTTTTCTTCAATATGGGACTAGTTGCATATCCACTGAGGCAATAAATGATACCATTGTGGCTTGATGGTAGATTTAGAACCAAAAAACAATCTGACAGAATTGAAGTTAAAAAATTTTTAACATCATTATCAATTTCCTCAATTTTTTAATTAGTTTCCGACGAGAAAATTTTCTTGATTTGGGATATAGTTGTAATTACCACCCAAAGAAGCAGAGACAGACAAAATCTTTTTTTCAACTTCCAGGAACTGTCGGTAGCTGACATAGTAATTGCCACCTCCAAGTTCCCGATACCACCCAAATCGACGCTGTATAGGATCAGAATTGAATTTTCGAAGTAGAAGAAATTCAGTTTTTCCTACATTCAAAAGGTATTCAGCCAGGCCCAATGATGTTTTATGAGCTACATAAAAGGTTTTTTGGTTTCAATCATTTCAATTGAAAGCAGTAGCCTTGCAATTGATTTCCCATTTCTTAAGCAAAATTTCATTCTGCAAAAGAAAAGAAAACACCTATTTACTCTCTGTCATTTACTGAAATGGGTTTTAAAGAATAATCCTTTTTGGATACATGAAAAGAAGTCGAACAAACATTGACACAATCCCAAACCTTTTTAATATCTTCAAGACTATTGGCGTTTCTCTAAAGGGATGATATTCTTCTTCCTGTTTTGCGTAATATTCCAGGGCATTAATTGTTGATTCGTGGAAACATCTGACGCTCAAATTGACTTGACATTTTTCAATGGGTTGTGTTGTAATAACTTTATGATATAGTTTATGCGCATGTTTTAAGCCCATGCCAGTCTCTATCTCATACCTTTTCTCGACATAATTGAAGTCTCCATGGATGACAAAACCCCTCGTCGTCATCGGATGGACATGATAATACTTTATTGTTAACAAAATTATTGTAAAAGTTTTTGAAAATGAGAACTGGATGGAAGAGCAGAAATATTTTTGGTTCAGCTGCTGAGCATGGATTCCAGATGAAAGAACATGAATTGTTTTTTCCAAGCTCCTTAAGGTAAAACTTTCTGTTTGCTGAATGAGTGTCCACAATGGCAGTGGTTGTTTCAAATCCAATTTTTGTAACAAGTCTTAAAACTTCCATGAAATAGTTCTTAATAATTGGGGAGCTGATTTTGGTGATAGAGATCATGGCGACTAATCACTTTATCGACCAAGAACACTTTTGATCATGAAGAATAATAATGTTCCAGAAAATGATCCGCTATTTTGACAACCATAAATTTTCCCTCCAACGAATTCTACCCTCTGAGTAGAATAAACTTCATCTATGATAATAGACACGATCTTACCTTTAGGTAGCAAAGTTGTTATTGTTCCTTAGAGGTATTCACTAGTCGAAACGTTAATTCCACCATCAATATTGAAGGCAATAGAAAGTTTCTTTAAATATTTTATAGAAGGCAAAATTATCACTTCTTACTCAAAGAGTTGATTGCAAAGCGCAGGGCTTGTGTTTTGCCACAAAGAAGCGTCTTTATACCGTACTTAAGTGTAGCTGGAGTTGTTGAATAATGAAGCTTATGTGGTCGTTATACTCCGATCCTTCCTCTTCAGTGGTAGACTCCAATAGTTACTTTGCCATTAATATGTTTGACTGGTGAGATATGCCCGATTTGTTCTTCAGGAAAGCAAGGATATTGCTGACATCAGAGAATCTTTGTATAGTTTCTGAACCTCAAATATGACGTATTTCACTCTTGAAAACGGGCATGGAAAAACATATTAAAGGATAAATCACTTCGAATTTGAAGACCGTAGAGGAGCTCAGGTATCCCACCGACAGTGGAAATCGCAAAAAAATATGCACAATCCTTGTTGAACGTCTCGTGAATATATAAAGCATAACTTATCGAGATCTCTTTTGATTGATCTGAAATTGTGGATTATATTCTCCTCAAAAAAGTCAGACATCCTTTTATCTATCATCTTGCTTTCTTTCTCAGCTCTAGAAATACAATAAAAAATATCATACTCATATTTAAATGAAATTATGAGTGGTAAGTAATAAATTCTATGTATGTTTTGAACATCTACCTTGTTTGAAAAGTGTCTAACGAGGTTGATTTCTGTGGAGCTGGTAACTTTGATAAGTATGCCGGTGCCTCAGGGAATATTGTTAGCACTGCAACCAGTTTAAGCCTTGGAAATTTTAAAGATGTGGATTTTTTTAGCTCTTGTAGAGTTGGAGTCCTTTCGCTCCTTACGGAAGCATAACTTGCGGAATTGTCTGCTACAGACACGAGAATGCTTTGAGGGACCAAAATCTACTCTTGGTATAACTCGAAACTTTTTGAATTCCACGTCCGTTGGAAATAGTTGGAGGGAGACGTTGGGTTGGGATCTGAGGTAAAAGATGAGGATCAAGCTGATGCCGGTTTTGACGATTGGGTTAGCCCCAATCATCCCCCCCCCTACTTCTTCCATTCCCATAGTAGAAAGTAAAACGCAAAAAATTATGTTTCAAGCCAAATGGTACCAAAGCTACCCCTGAGTTTATTATGAGCCCTCCATGAAATGGGGATTTTCTTTCTACTATAGGGAGGCAGAAAAATGCGGACTCTTGAAATTGGCCCAGAACAAAGAAACAGCATTTGTTTCAGTCGGCTTTTGTAACTGGAAAAAGGCGTCACCCAGATTTAATAGCCACCAGGCTTCAAATTATCACAGAGTCGCAATGGTAGCGAATTCTTTAAAACTTGAGGCTGAAATTGATATCAAAATGGACGCCAACCGCCGTTAACAGCAAGAAATAGCTTCAAGAGCTTGCGATTACTTCTACAACAGGTCTGTCATTTATAGGTAACACAGCTGGGTGAGAAAACTTCCAACAGTTGATGAACGTCTTCTTCTATGATGATGAAGGACTTGACAGATATGTCAAGCGGTCAATCAGCTTCACATCTCCACAGGTCCAAGAAGAGAGGATCCAGATGTTTAGTGCAGAAATAGTAAGAACACTTGTGGCACAGATTGCCAAAGATGGACCGTTCGGAGTAATGGTTGATGGAACCTACGACATCACTGGAGTCGAACAAGAAGCTATCTGCTTTCACCACGTTGATGAAAATCTGGATGTGCATGAAGAGTTTGTGGGACTTTATGAGCTGCCGTCCACATCTGGGGAAATGATATCGAAAATGATTTTAGATGTAATCACCCGCCTGTCACTGTTGACTGACAATTTGAGAGCCCAAACTTATGATGGGGCAGCCAACATACTGGGCTTGTACAAAGGATGGCAAGCCAAAGTGAAGGAGTGCCAACCCCTTGCACTTAACTTCCACTATGTAACACACTTAGCTAATCTAATTATGCAGCATGCAGTTTCCGATTACCCCGTAGTTTGAGATGACATCTAAAGGGGCAATGAGCTTGGTGTTCTCTTCAACAGATCCAGGAAGTTTAAGGTGAGTGCATATCTCATGGTACATAAATTCACAATTAATCATATTCAGATTCATGAAGTTATGCTGAGTATAACGTATATACCTAATATTTTATACATTATTTTATCACATATTATATGAAATATTAATAATTTTTACGATAAAACAAAATAAAATACTACATTGTTCGTCTGAACCTTTATAGGGAATCTTCCAGGACATTTCACAAGATCACCTCTCCGATGATCCGTAATTCTTTCCGTTAAAGACAACTACGAGCGCGTTCTGGAAAGCCTAAGGCAAATGACGTCATCAGGCACCTCAGAATCAGCAGTGAAGGCGATTGGACTTCTTGATTTCCTTTAGAAAGGAGTGGCGTACCTGAGCCTAGAGATGGTGACCAATCCTATCGTTGCCCTTAACAGCTCAATAGGTCCAGTCAATCCCGCTCCGCTGTCGTTTCAGGTACTCTATTTTAAAAAGACTCTTAAATTTTGTAACTTAGTCTTGAAAACTAAATATTGTAAATGTATACTCTTGGTTCGATCAAACTATGCATATCAGCATGCATATTTCATTGTGTGTTAACAAAAAAAAATTATATGCCATGTAATGTTCTTTTGACACACACAAGCATACTGGAAGCAGTCAAAGTAACAAGGAGTCAGATAATGGCATGGAGAACAGATGAGGAATTTCAAAATCTGTTCGAGAAAGCAGTGTCAAAAGCTGATGAGTTGGAACTGGATCCACTAAGTGTTCAAAGGAAAAGGAATCCACCCAGACACCTCATAAGACCCACCTTGCCATTCCTCCCAAACAGCCCGGAACAACACCTCAGACAGCAATACTTGGTATTTATTGACCCATTATTGTACAAAGGGACGATAGGTACGACTCGTCACAGTACAACCTTCCCGCCTACAAGTTTCTTGAAGATATGTTGATCTCAGGCAGAGTACTAGACGAGAAGGCCATCAAACACGTGCTAGCGTTACAACTGTCTATGTACCGACAAATAAGGAGGCAAAAAGTTTGCAGGAGGCGACAGAGGCGTATAAAGCCATGACACTAGAAGTACGCAACCTCTTCCCCCCAAGTAGCTAACCTCATGAAGTTGCTTCTCGTGTGTCCAGTAACCTCAAGCGAAATGCATTTATATATTTCTATACACATTATTTTCTCAAGTCAGTTTTTATTAAAATATATGTGTGGTTTGGCCGACTCGTGTTATGAGCATTTATACATTTTGTATGCAAAATGCATCAGTGCAATCTAAAACAGAATAGAAAATGAACGTGATACAACAGTATACATAATAATTCGTTACAGAGAGTACCATACTACTATCTATATAACAAGTATTATTCAAACAAACATATATGTATAATCATTAATGTTCTACTTAATGCTCCCAATATATGACTATTATTACACTAATAGTGATATCAGGACTAACTGTTATACATTAGTTTGTTGTTAAGCTTGCAACAGCTAAATCTTTCTTTTATTATTAACTATTTATACAGCCCAATCATCCCCCAAGGTGTACAAAGCTGTCTACGCCACTGGCCAGAGCAAGGCCGAGTACCCCCGTGTGAGTATCTTCTAAAAGAAAATTACATATAGCGGCTACTTTTCTACCTTTATTTAACATTTATGGGATATAAATTATTAAAAAAAGATATATATTTAATTAAAAATAATAAATTAGCTAATTTTTCTTTATAATTTATTATTCTGAAAAATGTTTTCTTTTTTGTTTTTGTTCGGACATTTTCCTGTTTAAGTGAACTTACTGAACATAAACAAAAAAACCGGAATATCGGAATTTTTAAAATGATTTTAACGCAACCTCTCTAGTAAAATATAACGGAGATGGAGAGACTTTTGTTTCCTCGCCCTGTAGGTATATCCCATAAAGAGATACATTCATAAATATATAATTAATAAAATAATTATATTTTATCAATGATATGAATAATAAAATATGTTAGGATTTAGATAATTAAATATTGATAGTTTGGTATTTGAAAGACTAGGGCTCAGTATTACAATTTAATCCCTCTAGTATCGTATATTTACAAGTACTATAAAGATGTATCAATTTGAAAACAATGATGAAAAACAGAATAATTCCTCCAAGACAACAAAGATCGTTTACAATGTTTTTATAGTAATTTTAGTCATTCTACTCCTTATTGAATCTGTAATTGTCGTAAAGCGCTATACTTTACGTCAGACATACATGTCGCAAGAATTACTAATGCAATATGAAACAGATCTTCCTGCTATCACGGTTTGTAATTCTTTGGGTTACAAGAAGGATGTTCTCATAGAACATGGAATTCCGACTACTTCAAAGTAAATCATCAATACTATTCAAATCATAACTATCATTCATATTATATGTCATTAGGTATAACAACAAATATAATCTCAAGTGGACAAGTAATCAAACTGGAGTCACCCCTCAAGAGCTATTTGAACTTGTAACTTTTAAGGTAAGTACATAATATGTCAACATTTTTGTAATGAAAAACTACTTATAAAAATTAAAAAAAGGAAAAACGGTTTTTTCGAGTATTTTGCTCATTATTTAATAGGTCGTCGTAGTGTTAACTTCACCCTCTGGTAGTAAGTATTATCTCCTATATTTGGTGCAAATAAAATGAATATATATGAATATAAATATAACTATAATATTTTCCTTCCACTAATGATATTATCATTGTTGAAGGTTCTCCTCTTTATAGCCGTAATTCATTTTCTCCCCCCCCCCTCAAATCATATGATGAGAACTGATAATAACAAGGGGTTTAATTCAGTAGTACTATAATCTCGCTCCTGCCTTCTCCTCGTACTCTTTTTTTTTCCTTACAAAAATGTCAACTCTAGTTATCTGTTATCTGATAAAAAATATTCAATCAATAGGTAGAGGATTTGATCCAAAAAGTAACGTTAAAGTTATTTAAGTCATCGAGAAATGGAGAGAATATTGTTAACATGGATTTATATGGAGAAAGTGTTATGGAGCAACGGCATCGTAAATTTGGAAAATGTTTTACTATTCATCCAAAAGGAGAATATAAAGAAATTGGCATCAGTCATATAAAATTTGTCTTGTAGGTTACTTAGTCATAATAATTAATTAAGCCTACTGTTATTAATTGGTAAAAAACTGTTGATATTTTTTTTAGTAAAAAGGATGTCAAAATTTATTACCACAAAAAAGGAACTTTCTTGGATCTCAGTGGAAGAATGGGATATTTCGTCAACTTGGGTAAAAATTTGAGTACCAATGTATTTTATGATGAAGTTTCTATACAAGAAAAGTCACGCTATTGGAGTTTATTTGATTCAAGTATGTTCATTTGCTCCAACTATGGCTATGATAAATGTATGTATGAGGCTTTATGGAAATTAATGGAAGATGAAGCTGGTTGCTCGGTTCCTTGGATTTTTCCAAACGATAATATTTGTTCAAATGATGCCAATAAAATCAATACTACTTTTTGGATAGCCTGGAATCGAGTGACGAATCAGGTAGCTCTATAAATCATAATAATTGAACCTTTTCATGGGGCATCAGCATTGTTGATGTTTGCAATCTTAGTCCTAAAAAATCACATTTTATCGAATAAAGTTCATGTTTTAATTATAACTTAAAATAAAAGTTAAGTTTTATGTAAAGTTAAGTAATTATGATGTCGAAATGGAAAAGACAAATTAAAGATATAAACCTTCACCTTCTATCAAAAACACATCTATCTAACGTTTAGCTTTATTATTAACATGTTGATTTTCGGTATATGTTTTTTTTTAAATTCCCAAAATCCTGTAGATGAAAATAATAATATCATCCGCTATGTTAAAAAAAGAAACTGAAAATTAACTTTGAAAAGTGTTTTGGAGGTGAACAGCTTAGGTATCATGACTTTTCATTAAATTAGATGTGTACAGCTAAGAGATAAAGTAAATAAACGCAAATCCTACTTCGTATCGAGCAATGCAATATACAAAAATTACTTTGATGTCGATCCTCAATTCTTATAAGAGTTCAAGAAGGACTTTAACTTATAACTCCTTAGCGTACTCAGTATTCTTGAGCAAAGAAATGCGGGGTTACACTTTATAGTTTATGCTTATAGTTTGTTATATCGTCAAGAAAGAAAGAGGCTGTTTCTTTTCTAATTGGATTTTTTGTTTTTCATATCTGTTATCGTTATTATTTAATTCTTGAAGACAGAACATCTGATTATAAGGTGATATCTAGTGCGTGTACTCATAAATATTATGCAATGCGTAACTTCAATGAAAGCACTTTATTCATATAGAACGTTTTTACTGACGTCATAAATTACATCTTAATTTAAGGAAATGTCATCTTGGGGAGTCAAAGTTGATATTTTTACTACATAAAACTTATAAATCTTGATTAAACTACATCAAATGCCTTTACGAATAAAAAAGACTATAAGTATAAAATACTACTTGATGACAAAGACTAACATTGATATTTGAATTATATCAAAGTAATATGTACTGAAAATCATATGATTCGATAGATTTGAAAAAAAAAAATATATACTATAGATTTGGGACGTGAAAAGTAAGATAATTTGAGAAAAATATAGTATTCCTTCTATTTTATATCTACAATATGAAAATAAGATTGTATTACGATTTAAAACTAGAGATGTCCAAATAATGCATAAAAATAGAACTAAAAATGGAACTAAATATGCGATAAAAATGCAGAAAAAAAATCGAAATGCAAATAAATAAGCAGAAAAACGCCAAAAATGCAAATAAATCCAGTATTTTGATCTTAAATATTTCTATCAATTTTTTTTTATTATTCCACCAAGACATTATTCCACTCAATAATAATGTGATCTCTCAATTGGTCCTCCGTTAGCCTGTTCCTCTTATTAGTGGGAAGGTCCTTGAAAATACTTAGAGCTCTTTCACAGTCCACGGATGATATGGGAGCGCAGTTGAAGCTCGCGATGATGTTGGGATCATGTTGGGAGTCTCTTTCACACTATACACATTCTCCCAGAGAGCACTAAACCAATTTTACTCTTATTCACAAATACTGGGTTCTTATTAAGAATCTCTTCCAGCTTGTGGGCAACTAAGGGATGTTCAGGCTCTCATGAAACGTTTTAGTGATAGACAAGATGCAATCTTTCCTAGAGCTGAGTGATGCTCGCTTTTAAAGACTTGAGTTTGACTTTATGAAGGCGAGGTCATAGGCAAGAGAGGCTGCTCAAAAAGCTTCTTGGGCTCATAGATGGGCCTACTCTTGTCGTCAGGTATTTTTTGGAAAAGTTCCTTAACGGTGAAGAAGTTTTCGTAGTAGTAGAAGCCTACCTCATATTTTGGTGCCACCGAGCTCCTTAATGAGGACTAAGGGTTCCACAATTTTTCCCATAGTCAAATAAGGTGTACTCTAATACTTAATATTTATTAAAATACGGTAAAAAAGCCTGTTTAGATTGCTAACTAGAAAAAGCTGCTCCCAATTTCTAGAACATACCACTATACCACTGTAATAAAATTCATATCCACGCTCAGTGCAGAAGCAAGGGTCATTTTTTGAAGTCGTAAGTCATTACTATAGTTGATAATATTGTAGAGAAAAACGCGTGCGAGGAGACAGGGGGGTGAAAGACACATGGTATCATTGTTTAAAATACTCATGTGATAATCACATCAGTATTTATCAGTTGCCTGCTTTATTATGATTTTTGAGGGTGTAATGAAAGTATTTATTAGCAAAATGTTTATGAAGATATAATACATATCTTAGACGATTTTTATCCGTTACAGTAGATTTGGAAACGTCACACTCCATGAAATAGTAATTTATTGTGAACCATATTCTCAGAAAAATAACTAAAAAAACGACAAAATAAGAGTATTTCGGAATATATTTGAAGTTCCAAATTTAAAATAGAAGGCTTAAATTAAATATAATCTACATACTAAAAAATAAACCATCATACATTTAAGTTAAATATACAAAATTAAACAATTAGAATCATATAACTAATAATAACAATGAATTATAAATACAGAATATTGAAATAATAGATTGATCCAAATAATATCTTCTTGTTCTAACATCGGAATTCAGTTCAATATGTCATAACTTGAGGTTGCAAATACAAGCCAGACGTGGAGTTTAATCAAAAAGATCATCACCTTTTTTCCTTATGTGCAAGTTGCTTATACAATTGTGCACAGGATAGATATATTTCTACCGATGAGATTTTAATAATTATTAATAATAAAGTAAATCATAAAATAATGTTAGATTTAAATCCATATCTTCTTCCAATCTTAGTAAGAACAGCTTTTAGAATCCCACTTTAATTTATTTCATATTTATCTAAAAAAAGAAAAGTTAATCCTTGCAGTCAAATTTAACTGATAAGACAATTCAGGCAACCATTCTTGACTTATTGTAGTTTCCTAACATGACATCGTAAAGATTTAGAGCAAAAGCTAATTATGTAGTAATGTCCGGCGATATTACTCCTTACTAAAGTGAATAAAGTCCCTGATATTGGGTCTCCCTGCAGTATTCCTCTGCGAAATTTAGCATCTAACTAACTGCTAGCATTTAGATAGATCATTCTAATATAATTAACCAATTGTAAAGGGACCTAGTACATTATGAGAGCCCTAATTAGTGATTGATGGCTAACATAGTCGAATGCTTTACGCATATCAAGCCACGCCAAAGAAAGGGGTTTACCCTTCTTCTTGCTATTCACAAAGATACCTTTTAGAAGCATGTTATTGAAAGAGCATCCGTCCATTTTTCGGAACCCCACCTGCTCTTCAGAGATCTTAATTGTCTGTAGTCTAGAATCAATGATCCTCTGTAATACACGTACAATATGTGGTAGGATGGAGATAGGTCTGAAGTCGGACGCACTCTTCGGATTATCAATTTTTGGGATAAATGTAATGTGAGCCTTTAACAATCTCTTGCCCATCTTACCACTGGCCAATACTGAATTCAAGTGTTTCAATAAATCCCTCTAGTCGACATTCCTGACATCTGCTCCCGTATACCCAAAGAGATATTTCCTTCCTCTAAACCTCTCATTCTTGGAGAACAAAAAAGTCCACTTGCTCAGGTATTCAGGAAGGAAGAATGATCATAGACTTTAAAAAGTGTATAATTAAAATTGTATTTAAATTTCAAATTCTAGTATATTTTAGTTTTATGGCCATAACTTCTCATTGTTGTAATACCTAATTACCAAATTATTAATAATATATTTCACTTGATATGACATATGTAATTATAATTAAGTAAAATATTAGGTGGTATCTGAACATGAATATTATACATTAGCTACAATTATAGAATTTAGATATATCAAAAATAACATGCAAAAATATTTTATCAAATGGAGTAAAACCGAACAAAACTAAGCTTCATACTAGATTAGAGTCAACACGTTCCTTTAGTGGAAATTAGTGTAAATTGAACAACAACAAAAAAAATTATAAAGAGAAAAGGAAGCCAAACTATTTGGATTTTTAAAATATATTAAAAATGGGTTTCAAATAATTAAAGTTAATATGCCCCTAATAATAGTTCTTAATAGGATTCATATTTAGTTTGTAAAATCAATTGACAGAATTTCGTAAAATTGTACTTAGTCAATTTGTTTCCTCTTACCTGAAGTCCTTCCTTATAAGTAATAAAACTATTATAAAATTAAATGTACGTAATTATTAAAGAATGAAGTAAGTAGAATTGAATAGATGATAATTTGAATTATATTTGAATGAGATTAATAAAATACATCATACGTCATGTTTCTTACGTCACAATTATATACATGACGTATGGAATTGTGGCGTAAGAACGTTGATTCAAAAGCGAAATCTTATTAGAAAAAATGGCAACGCGGGTACACTAAACTTTTACAAGCTAACTGCCTCGATACTCTACTTTATTTTAACGCTTTATGCACAACATAGTAAGATATGCTCCCTCCGGTCTCATCCCTCAGTCAACGGATGGACTCCGAGGGAACTCCCCTCTACCCTCCTTCAAATACTCTATAAGAGCTAAATTCACAACTTCTTCGACACAATGATACCTCCTATTTAATTTCGAAGTGCTAATTATCCAAATAACTCGAAAAAGTCGAGATCCTTCTCTTCATCCGTCCAATATTATTCACTTCGTGTTCCTTCGCTTCGATATTTCCTTATTATTAAAAGGTTGCAATAATTTAATTTCATCTTTCCTCTCTCGCTGTCTCCAATTTCAAGATAGAAAGAGACAGTATGACTTGCGGAAAACATATATAGGATACCCCCCCAATATTTACAACAATGGACAAAAAACAACAAAAAAAATTGTATACTCGGAGGTTTTACAATGGAAATTTACCTTTTATATAATTATAATTTATACTTAGTAGATCCTTTTATTTAAGAATTTTAACATAAACAAACTAAATATAAATAACATCTTTTTAATTGGCTATCTTTAAGATAGCGTGTTTGTGCTAGTTTTACAAGAACTAAGTGCTATTCATTTTCCCATTATTAGTTACTAATATAATTTATATCTATGTTACTTAATGCTAAATGTGTACCTATTCTTTTAATTAATTATCGCCATTATCCATTCACTGTTCATAAATCCCATTTTTCTTCGGATTAATTTAATATTAATTTTATTATCGTATAATTCTTAGTTATTATTTTTAAAATATGCTAATACAATTATTATTCACTTAAAATCAATTAAACAATATTATAATTATGTTTGCAAACTTTCTGAGGATGGTTTTTATGTATAAGTTTTTGCGGACAAAAAAGGATTAATAAAAAGAATAAAGCAATTCCAAAAAATTAGACACCGGGTATAATACTTGTAGTATCAGTTAAATCGAAAATCATCAATTAAATTAGTATAAATATGATTATTACTTATAATATTCATAGAGTTACACATAATAAATCTAATAGTATAATGTTATAATAGTATATGTTAGTTATTTTCTCCAACGAGTAATATCTTCATCTGGGACAAGTAAATATTTTTAGAGTTTAGGTATCCGTTGTTATTGATTAAGCTTTCATTTATTTTGTGTAGATTTTTATTGTTATACTGTCATTTGGTCACCTTCTAATCTTGGATAATGTAGAATTGCATTTAAAAAGATCCTCATGAATTTGAATTTGTTCAAATAGTGAATCAAGCGCTGTCCAATAATGACATGAATGGCATTGATAAAGATGGCAAGATGTAAAGGAATCGTATTTTACATATCAGGATATATATAGCAAGATCCATGATAAAAGTCACAAAATGCCAAGAATGTTATAAACTAATACCATTTTTTTATTTATCCAATGATGTGCAAAAGTAAATGAAGCTCAACCATTTAAAAGAAATTTGACAAAATATAAATAATAGAGGTTGATTAATTTCACCTTCTAATATAATTTATTTATCTTGTGTCTTCACTGTTAAACTTTGTATAAAATTTATTAACTATGATGAAATATGGACACTATTATTTTTTTTCAAAAAGAAATTTAATGTTACGAGTATATCGTAAATGGAGTTGTTCACAAGTAATTTTTACGATTACTAGTAGAATTTCAATTATTGAGAGATAAGCTCGAGTGAAGTCTCTAAAGCAAATTCCAAGTCAAGTCGCAAGTTTTTAAGTGCGTGAATTGAGTTTCAAGCCTTGAGTCTTATTAAAATCTGAGCCTTGTCGATCTGACGACGAATTCTAGTCGAGTTACTAGTCTTTCATATTGAGCCCTAGTCAAATCTGAAATTTCCCAATTTAATAAGAGTTAACTACAACACATGTCCAAGTCTCCAATTCTGAATAGTGAGTTATAATTATAATTAATTCTTGGCAAATTTGACAAGGCAAATAAAGAATAAACTGAATAATATTTTCTTCACCCCACTGATACTTCTATGTTTTGAATGCTGGGACAAAATTAAGGGGGAATTACAAGTTACAACTTCTTTTTTACTCATTAAAATTATAGACCCTAGTAGGTACGACACTGAATTCCATTACACAGCAGTCAGCAGAAAGAGGGAGGTGAGGAGTGGGGGGGGTCCATCTTTACTTCCCGTTCCTACGAATATCCCATTCAAACGCCTTTTGATACTCTCTTCAAGGGATACCGAATCTTAAGGCGAGATCCTTGGAACAAGTGCTTCACTCGGTGGATCTCATCTCCTTTAATGGCAGGATCGTTGCTTGTTTAAGTTTTTCTTCATTTAAGATCTGTGTTAATCATTGTCCCCATACATAAATTTCTACAAATCTTCTACGGAATCATCGTATACTTCTACATATAAGAAATATGGAGTTCCATAAAACGATAGAAAGACCCAGTCAGAGTTCTAATCCTCGATCCACAGCTCTTTTTTTGAAATTATTGAAAGTAAACTCTGTTTGGTCTCCCACTCAAGAAAACGATCTTATCAATAAGAGTCGTTCTGTGCCCTTGATGTATTGTATATAATGCAAAAATCACTCGTCAAAATCAGATTTATGTCAATTCCATTGATAAGTTGGAGTTTGTGATATACGGTCTATACTACATTATCAGAGATTAGAAGATGATCAAATCACGGTATAACATTAAAAATCCACACAAAATAAATGAAGGCTTTATCAATAACAACGGATACCTAAACTCTAAAAGTCTTTACTTGTCCTATATGAAAAAAGAGAGATTGGAAAAAATAACTAACATATGCTATTACAATGTTAAACTAATAGATTTATTATGTGTAACTCAATAAATATTATTGAGTAATAATCATATTTATACTAATTTAATTGATGAGCTTTTATGTAACTGATACTACAAGAATTATAAATGGTGCCTAATTTTTTGGAATTGCTCTTTTATATCTATTACTCCTTCTTTGTCCACAAAAACCATCCTCAGAAAATGTGTGTGTGATGTATATCTTAGTAACAGAAAAAGGAAGAACGTATATTAAATAGGAATGAAAAAAGGGAATAAGGAAGTCGATGTACGAGTTAATCTTTGTATTTATCATCATATTTATGGTTGAAGAAGGAACATTGCAAGTTAGCAATGGCAATGACAATAAATAAATCACAGAGTCAAAATTTTGAAAATTACTTTATATTTACCAAAATCAGTATTTTCACGTGGTCAATTATATGTTGCATTTTTAAGATTGACCAAAGAAATGCGGGTTTGATTATATTTACATCAATTGGACAGAAGTAACAAACAATATTATATACAAGGAGGTTTTATGATAGAAATTTACCTATTATAGTTTATAGTAAATCGTTTTAGTTGAAATTTTTAACATAAATAAACTATTTTTCATTGGCTATCTTTAATATAACGTGTTCGTGCAAGAATCAATATAATATTGTTTGCTTGATTCTAAACAAATAGTATTTGCATATTGTAAATATAGTAACTAGGAATTTTACAACAATAAAATTAATATTAAATTAATCCGGACAAAATTGTGGTATATAAATAGTGCCTAGATAATAACAATAATTAATTAATAGAATATGTATACATTTATCATTAAGTACTATAAATATAAATTGTTTTAGTAACTACTAATAACTCAGTTATTAGTAGTTAGTAATATAACTACGTACCATTGATTTTCTTATTACTGAGTAATAAGAAAATGAATAGTACGTAGTTCTTGTAAAATACAAACGCTTGTTTTTAGCATGCATGTCCCGTAGTAAAAGATGTCTTTGTAAGATTACAAAGAATCTAACACAAAATGTAAGATTTGCTGCTTGCAAACTGGGTCTCGTACTATAAAAATGGGGAATTACATATTATTTTCTTCCTATACCCTTGTAGGTATGAAAAATAAAAAAATAGTTATCTACGATTATGAATATAAAACGGTTAACAACTATTACTATTAGTAACTTTGAATATTTTTCAATTTTCTTTAGATAGGGGATATACTCCATTATCTTAATATTTTTTATCCTTTTTTAATAAAAAACAATAATTAAAGCGAAGAAAATCAATTATATATTAAAAATAAGTGGATATTATTTTTTCTAAACATGAAACGCTCATGTAAAAAAACAACAACTTACAACTAGATCTTAATTTGTTATTTATGTTGATATGGAGTTTATCTTGTGAACAAAACTGAAGAGATGCATTGAATATGCCTCTGTTACCTTGTGATTTTTACTTTTTTCTCCAGAAAGAAATATATATTTTAATAAATATTTGAATAATACTCGGGAAATCAAATTTTCTAAAGATTTCCCACTTTCATAATGCCTCGCAATAGTTTGTAGGAGGGATTTTGAAATTTCTACTCGCCTAACAACTAATATTTGAAGAAACTACTTAGAGCCCCCTACCCCCCCATATACCCCGATTGGGACCAAAACCCACAATTTCATTAATCTAGCACATGACAATTTCTTACCAAAATAATTTATATCATATGTAAGGGCCTCTTAGTAGTTTCTTCAAGTATTCGCGGTGGGTTGCATCCGATTTTGGAACACAACCGTACCCAAAAAAAAAACCTATCATTCAAGGTACAACTGGGGCTGAGGTTGTATGGGGCTGTTAGTAGTTTTTTCAAGTATCATCGGTGGGTAAATCCTGTTTTAGGATCCGGCGGAAGGAAAAATGTGCAAAAAGAGTGGAGTCTTTCATGTCTCTAGAATTCCCTGTTGGAGTTTGTGCTCCTCTAGATAGTATTAGAATTTAGAACTCATTGTTACCGCGTTCAATTTAAAAAGTTTTCTTATTGTGGTAAATCGGAAAGGCGCATCTATTCTACGGGAAACACGTTCTTATTCAGTCATAAAATACAATCATTGAGTTCTACTGAGCTCAATAATTTAACCTCATGTAAGGGGATGTGTATTTTTTATGCTTAAAAATCAAATGGAAAAACCTAAAACTTTAAAACAAGTAGTGAAACGTGACCGTTAGCCTGAGGAAATAGTATGGTCAGTATTTTTCATATTTTTTCACAAGATGTCGGTTTTCCTATGACATCATTCATTTATTTATACTGAAGGCGATAACACTAATAATCTATTTTCTAATCAAATTTTTAAGGAGTGATTTATTTATTACAGAAAAATTCTTCAATGATAGATTTAATAAACATGTGCTATAAATTAAATAATATATGTATATAAAGTATAAACCATTTTAAAAATCCAAGGATCTACAAAAACAACTAAAAATTTGGTATTTTGGAGAATAAAAATACAACGCATTTTTCATTTTTATCTTTGACTGATTTTTATATCCAGATCATCAAATACATTTAATATATATTTAGTTATAAACTAATATAAATTTCTGTTAAATAGGAAAAAGATTGTGACAGTCCGTGTAATTTCCAAATGGTCAATGTAGCCTCCATAACTTCTCAAAAAATTTCTTTCAAAAATATATCAATGTACACTGTTTATCTCCCTTCAAGAGTCCAAGTGAATACTGAGCACTACTTATACCTTTTTTTGGATGCAGCTGCCGAGATTGGAGGATACGTTGGAATACTTCTTGGAGTATCCTTTTATGATTTGGCATTGAAAATAAAAAAATCAGCAATTGCAAGACTTCAAGCTTATAAAACCACTGACGAAGTGATGGCATTTGAGAAATACTAATGAAATAAATTGAGAACATACAAAAAATATTATCTCTTCTTTTTTAAATCATTGTGAGGGCTTATCATTTTAATCTAAATTATTAATTATAATTTAGCATATTTGTTTTTGATCAACACATAGACATTATACTATGAAATAAATGTAATTGAATAAACATAGCAAAATGTTTATTTTCCATCCATTTATTGCATTTACATCAAGGTCTCCTTTATTTGCATCCGCATGATTAAATCAAAGTCTTTGATTAAATATTAATGACGTAATAAGATAAAGTAAGCAATTGAGGTTTAGAGACTCATTTTTTATGTTTATAATAATATAATTAATACTATGCAATTGCTTATACTCTGTAATATTGTTGTATCACTTTCATCAAGTATAATATAGAGAAACGTAAAACATTTATAGTTATTTCTAATAATTACTACAATTTATTAAAAGTTTATTTTCAGTTTATCTTCAGTATTATATGCTACAGAAACATGGTAATAGTACATGTTAAAAAAACGTTATCAGCTACAGATTTGAGTTTCCGGTGGAATAAGGAATTCTTTAAAAAATAAACATTTCAATAGTATAATATGATGATATTTCTACGTACGACAATGCTACGAGATAGAATATAATTTGAAGTGACGTCAACATTGTTGATGTTGGATTTAAAAGTCTACTTAGTCTACCATAAATATAAACTTTTGTCTAGTTTTATTATTTATCTGAACCTAAAATGTATTAAAAATATGTTCCAATCTCATTATACATTTGTATATCCATAGTGTAGACAATAATATACTTATTACAATGAAAATAATAAGATATTTTCCTCTAATTATTCTACTTTATGCGTCCCTAATCAATAAGAAAAAGATAATTATGTTGATTTTTAATAAATATTACATTGATTTATTTCTTTTATTATTCTTAAAGCCATTTGATAAAGTTGCATCAATATTTGTTGGAAATTTGTTCATTTTATGCAGTAAAAATATCATCACCTATGAGCCTCTAAGGTGTTGTTTCCTTTAATTATGATGCAATTTAATATGTATTGAGTTGAATCCAAGTTAGAATCATTTTATGATATCTGAAAATATGAAATGGATTCCTAGTGTTGCGTGGCCCTTATTTCCTACGTCAGCTAAAGGATATTTGTATTATATAATTTGTAGCTCTTTCCGTTTTCTTTCCTTTCTTCTCACGTTATCAGGTAAGACCAGATATCATTCTCATTCCTTCTTGGAAACCATGATCTTCATGGCTCCTAGAATTAGGAACTGAGCTTCCACACAAGAAATGGATACTTTAATTCCAATTTCCTAAGTTCCCATGGATCCTTACTGAGTGAGTTTTATCGTTTTAGGATGGGTGCATATCGGTATATGAGTGAGTTCTACCGGAAGAAGCAGAGCGATTGCCTCCGCTACCTTCTCCGTATTCGGTGCTGGCAATATCGCCAATTGACCAAGGTGCATCGTTGCCCAAGGTCCACTAGACCCGACAAAGCTCGTCGCCTTGGATACAAGAATAAACAAGGTAATTATAGGGTCCAAGCCTTGGACTTCTCTCTCTGTAATGATGATACCTTTTCATGCACCACTCTGAAATATACATAATCATGTATATGAATGAGGAGAAATACCACATTTCAACTGATCATTGCTCATAACTTCATTTTACATGTTCCATTGAGTCTGTTAAGCTTATAATTTAATTTTATTTTTCATTAGGTTTTGTTATTTATCGTATTGCCATGCGTCGTGGAGGACGTAAACGCCCTGTTCCCAAAGGTTGTCCCTATGGGAAACCTAAAACTTCTGGTGCTGTTAAGCAACAAAAGCCAGAGAGAAATTTACAATCCATTGCCGAGGTAAGTTTTGATCCCTTTAGTAAAGCTATGCTCCTTCAATTGTTATATTCTTTGGCTTCTCACTTCCCTTAAGGGTTATGAGAGCCTCATCTTTATTATGAGTATAGTTATTAATTAAATTATTTGTATGATGATAATGATACTAATGAGCGTTTAGTGATTGCCTAAAGTATTCCTTCCTTAGAAGACTGAAACCACTCATACAATGTTACTTCATCTCTATATTTACTCCCATTCTTAACTAATGCATAATTTCAGGAACGTGTTGGAAGAAGACTTAAGGGATTGCGTGTCTTGAACTCTTATTGGGTCTGTCAAGACTCAACCTACAAGTACTTTGAGGTCATACTCATTGATCCTCACCACAAGGCTATCCGAAGAGACCCAAAGATCAACTGGATGTGCAGAGCGGTACAGAAACACAGAGAACTGAGAGGTCTTACTGCGGCAGGAAAGAAGTCGCGTGGGTTGGGCAAGGGAAGCAACTTTACCCAAACCATTGGTGGTTCTCGCCGTGCTGCCTGGCTTAGGCGCAATTCTCTTAAATTGCGTAGAAAACGTTAATTCTGTTCTTAAAACCATATTTACATGTACATGCTATCATCCATCAGCAACTCGAAAGCTAATAAAAAAGTTTAAGATTACCTATACATTTCTTTTATTTGAAATTCATTCAACTTTTATAACTGACCAATCCTTAACTCAATAAAATCTTACTTAATTCGGGTGCCTGTGTGCTGGAAAACACAGGGGAGGGGACAATTAGAGGGTAACTATTTTCACCAATGAAATTATGCTAAGAATACAATATCTGAGCAAAAAGTTCTAAACTGAAATAAGTTTTTTTTTCTAGGTCGTCTGGTTTCAAAAATGTTTGAGATTATTATCGTCCAGACAGTCTTCATCATTAAGACAATCGACAAATTTAATTACGATGAATAAAAAAGAAGCATAAAGGTCTCATGATTATAAAACGTTTTTTTATTGTATGTTTATTCAAACATAAGGCTCATATTTCCTTTTTTATGGTGAAAAACGACACTCTTCAGATTCTTATTTATCATTCACAGTGATATGGAATATCATACCAATCATATATAAATAAGTAACCTGTAACTGCGAACTACGTATTCATTATATTCATAAGTGATAGAAACGTGTGAAGTTGCTTTGAGATAAAGTATGGACTTGAGATTTGGTTTTGTAAGTACAGTGATTCATTACGTTGTTGTGTAGGGTTAGTTGGACCTTTAGATGGTAATTTTTTGAGTCGTCCTTATCTCATTAATTTGGAAAATGTTACAAAAGCCGACAATAAAACTATTACAAGTGTTGCCGTAGTAAGTATCAGCAACGTTCTTTGCTCAGATTTCAGAGGCGAAAGACTGAAGGTTTTCATTACCGACGGAGCTTCGTATTGTATTAAAGCAGCCAAAAAGCTTAAACAACATTTTCCAATGATGTTGCATGTCACTTGTCTAGCTCATGGTCTGAACAGAATAGCAACGCTCTATCCTGATTATTTCGAAAATACAGACACATGAGAGTGTCTCTGAAGTGAATAAAGTATTATTTAATTCAGGTGATAGCAAACGTAAATTTACTTTATGCCAAGTTTCCAACAGGACCTATCCTTATGTGTTGTTAATTAAAACCCTCAGTCTTTCCCCTCTGAAATAAAAGTCAAAAACGTTGCTGATACTTATTACAACA